>NW_021637478.1:0-24723 GCF_004799145.2 Neltuma alba
AGGACGTGAATGAAGCCGGTGGATAGGATCACTGCGGCGGCGAAAGCCCTGATCAGAAGGAAGATGTTCTTCTCAGGACTTAATGCCGGCACAAACATTCCGATTTAATGACGGAATCAAAACTCCGACTGCACTCGCCAAGAGTATAGAAGCTAGGGCTGCTACTTTGTAGCGAAGAGCCCTGGCTTTGTCACACACGACTTCGTTGTTGATCACATGTACACCTAAAACAACTAGGACTGGAAGAAAAAAATCAGTAGAGAAGACGAAGAATGTGAAGATTTTGGTGCTTTTGGCCACGTCGTTTTGAAATGTTAGGAACTGGAAAAGCCAAAACATGAAAGTAAGAGCAAGGAAATGTGTGATTCACGGAGATACATATAGAGGTGGTTGATATAAAAGTGATTTTTCTGTTATAATTTCCTTAATACTTGCTATTTAGGTTTTAATAAATAATTTACATATATTTGAAAAATGAATAAAGAAGTAAAAAAGAACATTAAATTATTTTATTTTATATAACATATTTGTTGCCTTTAATGATTTGACTGATTTTGAGATGAATATGAGCAGTTATATTTCGTGGAAATTTTAAATTAGAAAAAGACTTATTTTAAGGCTTTTTAGGAAAAGAAAGGTAAGGTTCTTATATGATTTTTTTTCAATTACATAAAATTTTTAAAATGAGTTTTATTATTTATTATTAATAAATTAAAAAGGAATTTATCATTGTTTTCATATTATATATAAATTAAATCGCAGCCTACTGCAGAAATATTATTGTCCCGTTCTTTTCATTTTCCCTTTTATTTTTAAAAAAGTAAATCTAAATTTCGCAGATCACGGGATAGAAGACTCAAGACTAGTTTAATGTATACATAGACACAGATGAGTGGCGATAAATGTCGACCTTCTAATACGTTGTCGAGTACGCGAGTGAATATAACATTCAGGCAAAAAAGTTTAAGTATTTTATATTGATATTGATGAATTGGTTTTTTGAAAATTAACTAAATTACTTTGTTACCCTTATCGGCCAAAAAATTTTCCCCATGATTGTTGAGATTCTGACATATATATTGTCGAGGGAATATAGTATTTAGTTTAAGCATTTTATATTGGTATTGATGAATTAATTTTTATGGAAGTTGAATAAATTACTCTCTCTCTCTCTCTCTCTCTTTTTTCCAAGAGAATTTTTCCTGTAGAGACCAGATGACATTGTTTTTCCCAAAATCTTTTTATATTTATTATTTATATGACATAACGAAATATTATTAAATTAATTAAAGAAGTCATATTTATGAATTTAAAATAAATTAAATTTACAATTATCAATAAAGCAAAAAAAATAAAGTCAAATATTGAAATTAATTGGTTATCGATTAAAAAAGTGTTTTTATAAAGGGGACGTGGAATGTTTTATAAATTTTAGTGGATGAATACCTCTAACATTAAATTCCAAATCCCAAATTAGTCTCCTCAAATAAAAAAATCCCAAATCAGTCTATGAGATTCAAAAGTTGAGTGGAATGACATTAATGCCCTTCACTTTTTTAAAAAAAGAAAAAAAAAAGCATTCTCCCTTCATCGTCACCATCAATAGCCACCCCCACAAAAGAATATATAGACAGACATCGAGCCATTAAAGCATATTAATAAAATAGTATAAAATAATACATAAGATATATAACCATAAAATTTTCATCATATCGACAATAGATTAGCCATTAACTATAATATAAATAGCTATTAGAACCATAATACTACCTCCGGTCCTTAATATAAGACCCTATTTGACTTTTATTTTGGTCTTAAATATAAGACCCAAATCCACTTTGTCTCTTATATTTATACTTTTTTTTTCAAAAGTAGTCCTTCTAACAATAATAGTTCTAGTCAATACACTTGATTAGTAAGGATATTTTAGGAAAGACAACACCTATTTAGGATAAATAACTAACTCAGCTTATTTCCTTAATCTCCTCAAATTAGTCAATTAGCTCTTATAATTAGGATCGGAGGTAGTAGATTAGTAGAGTTACCTCTTCTCTATTACCAACAAGTTTAAAAAAGTCGTGATGTAAGGCACTCACTATCAGTACTCTTCTTGTTAACCATCACTTTCCCCGTCTCTGTCACTTCTGTTTTTTCTGTGTCCGTTGCATATGTATGTCCAAAGCCATTCATTTTTTTTTTCACACAAAAAAAAAAAAAGAATGAGTGAGTTTGGGAGACCGATTTTGATAATGGTAGCATCACTGCTTAGTACAACTTTATAGTGTCTCACATCTTTAATTACTAACTGATGGATTAAGTATCATGTAGAAATGCTAATATGTTAGTTTAGTTTAGTGGGGTATAATAAAATAAAATAATGTAAATAATTTTTCACATCAAAATCTCTAGTAATTATTAAATTAAATGATTCTTTGAAGATACTTGATGATGATTCATCAGTCAAGCCTTAACGCTGCTCAAATGCTTTCTACGTACAGGGACTATTTGCTTGAGCAAAATTAGGATACGAAGAGAATCACATTCCGATGTCATGTATTCAGCAATACATGCCTTGCAGAAGTTAGTGAAAAAGACATAGCATGACTTAGTTTTTGTGTTCTTTTCTAATTGTTAATTCACCATGATAAGCAATATATATATATATATATATTTATAGCTTTAGATATATTCATTTCTCCTCGATATATAATAAACCCACTGTGATATGATGATGATAAGTAAATAATACTCCCTCCGTTCCTTATTATAAGAGACAAATAACCGAAGTACGTTGATCAAAAAAACAGTTAAAATTAGTTAAGAACAATTAATGTGTAAAAAGTATAATTTTTTTCCAAAAATGCCCTCATTAATAAGGAGAGAGAGCATGAGAGAGAACAATTAAATTATTAAAAGAAAGAGAAGTGAGAGGGAGAGAGAGTATGAGTTGGAGATAATAAATATGGGTAAAATAGTAAATCAACACAAAAAAATAAAGACAACTTGTAAGTGTCTCTTATATATAGGAACATGCCATAAGCATCAAATGTCTTTTATAATAAGGAACGGAGGGAGTAAATTGTAACTCTTGAGTTTCCACTTTTCAATGATAATTGATAATACAAACTGCAACGGAACTTTACTTTTCTAACATAAATTAGATAAGACAAATTAAAAAAAGCAGAAAACTAAGGGGGAAAAAAAAAAGAAGGGATGTTGTAGATACTAAAGCAGCAACTAAAGTAGAGAAATAATATATGACATTAAGTTGAAGATGGCGGGTACTATTTTGCGTTCTATCAGCCAGAAAAGTCCGCAGCTAACAGATGAACAAGTCCGATATAGATTACAATATGTCTGCATATAATAATATTCCTTCAACGATGAAAGCATTCGACTGTACTCATCATATATACTTTCGTTCAAAGTTCCTATTCCAGTAATGGCTATATATATATATATATATATATATATATTGATTCCCACTAGAGCAGTCAGAGCAAAGAACAATGCCAGTAGTTTTGTTCTTGAATTTGGCCTGCAATGAAACTACAAGACACATCACCACAATAGGCTCATTGCAGGCCAAATTCAAGAACAAAACTATTGCGCAGTGATGGCATCGTTCTTTGGTCTAATTAACGATTCATGGGAATGGCCATTAGAGTATGAATTTCCAAAGTGTACAATCAATGAGAATAGTCAGAATGCTTAGAAATATTCAATGCAACGTCTGCGTGCAAGCATCAAATTGTAATCTATACGGCACTCGTTGATCTTTTAGCTGCAGAATTTATGGCTGATAGAATGCAAAATAGTACCCGCCGTCTTCAACTTAACTCAAATATTATTTCTCTACTTTAGTTGCTGCTTTTAAACAGCAGCCAAAGTAGGGAAATATTCAACCTGATATATAGAAGCAGGTTGAGTGAAGGAACGAACTGGAGCTTGGGGAAGAAGAAAGTAGAAAGGAAGATAGTTTCGGTAGAGAAATTAATGTTTCCAGATGAAGACACGGTGCTCAGAATCGGGGTAGAGCATGATATATAAATAGGCTTTACACGTTAATTAACGGCGAATCATCACATACATGGGAGAGAATTCTGTCAAATCTATATAACGCCGTCGTCCTTAAAGCATTAAATTAAAATATGAAAGCATGCATCATCATAGATATCTGATTCTGAACAATTATTTATATATCAAATAATAATGGGTTTAATTTATTCTTCATCTATTTGACTCAAAGTTGGCCTACGTACCTTTCAAGAGATCATAAGCCTTATACGTATCAGTGCGTTTTTAATCCTCCCCACACACGCGCGCGCGCGCGCACACGTGTGTGTGTGTGCATGTTTATTTATGAGATCCTAAGTATCCGACAAGGGATGTGTGTGTGTGTGCATGTTTATTTATGAGATCCTAAGTATCCGACAAGGGATGTGTGTGTGTGTGCATGTTTATTTATGAGATCCTAAGTATCCGACAAGGGATGTGTGTGTGTGTGCATGTTTATTTATGAGATCCTAAGTATCCGACAAGGGATGTGTGTGTGTGTGCATGTTTATTTATGAGATCCTAAGTATCCGACAAGGGATGTGTGTGTGTGTGCATGTTTATTTATGAGATCCTAAGTATCCGACAAGGGATGTGTGTGTGTGTGCATGTTTATTTATGAGATCCTAAGTATCCGACAAGGGATGTGTGTGTGTGTGCATGTTTATTTATGAGATCCTAAATATCCGACAAGGGATCCAATGCAAATGCGATAAAGAACGTTCATCTTTTACTCTAACCAGAAGCAACGTCACCTATGAGATCGCAATCCTAACAACTTATTGATGGACCACCAGTTTATCTGCAATATAATTGAATTTTTAGTGATTATTTATTTGCTACCAACGCAGAAAGCTAATAGTCGAGGAGCAGAGGAATTTATAGTCAGCAAATAACTAAAGACAAAAGCTAATAAAAATTCATCTGCCCCGATCTAATAAAAAGCTAATAACTAAACACATTATTCACACTATAATATGATATTTAATTTAGACTCAAAAGAAGTTGTTTTTTTTTTCCTTTGGTCGGCTTGCATACAGTGAATCACTCGAGACCTATTGTAAGTCTCTTATTTATTAGAATAATTGGACACAAAACTCATCTCACATACTTACTTCGTATATCATAAATCACGATTAAAAAGTTACTAATAAGCAGTTCCAAACACGTTCATGAAAAGCTAATAAAAATTGTAAATATGATGCACAATAAGAGTTAATTAGCCAATCCGTGTATAATAATGTAACGTACTATGCCATCATGTCTAATTGGGTATCATGATTTGAGGTTGCCACCTCAAACGCAGCCTTAACCTATGAAGTTGACCAATGACCAAGTTCGCAAGGTGGCCTTCCTAATCAAAAGCCCATTTGGGCTTAGGAATAAAATAGCCATTAATTTTTAGCCCAAGCCTCACTAGGCCAGTACAGGGACACGATGGTAAATTTGTGATAAAATCTCAACAGAATTGTCATTTCACTTTGTTTCCCTTTTCCCGCCAAGACTGGCGGGGGGAAAGGGCATTCCCTCTTTTTCCCTGTATAATGCTTGTTCTTTTCTTCCCCTTCCCGTATGGTATCCGGACTTGGATTCTCTCTACTACCTTCTCATCCTCTTCTCTTCTACTATCCTTTTTTTCTCTTCACAACCATTGGATCAAAATTCCAATAGTCCAGATTTAACATCTTATAAAAATAATGTTATTAAAAATAAATAAATAAATTTAAATTATTAAAATCTGGCCTGAACAATTTACAATTGTAATAAAAAAATTGCTCTATAATAACAGTCTATAGTTGTGAACTGTTCAGATTAGATTTTAACAGTTTAAATTTATTATTTTTTTATCATAATATTTATTTTTATAAAATGTTATAAAACATTAAATCTGGACCATTGGAGTTTTGATCCAATGGTTGTGAAAAGAAAAGGAGGGTAGTGGAGGGGAAGAGGATGGGAAGGTAGTGGAGAGAATCCAATTCCATGGTATCCGGGGAGGAGTTGGGCCCCCTAAAAAGTTGCCTCATTATATTCTCTAATGAAGAGGGTGTTTTTCCGCAAAACGAGGTAAACTCTTCTATATATTACTTTATAAACTGTAAAAATACTTCTGAAACTATAGTTTAATTTCCATCCAAACACTTCTGAAATCGAAGTACTTCAATAATTAGGCCTCAACTGCATTATTGCATTTCCCCTCGAATCCATCCAACAAAATCTGAACTGAATTACCTAGGACTTTGGTGCTACATAATCTCAAGGGCAGCATCCTCCTCACACAAGTCCAAAACCCGTGACACTATATATTTTTTGGGTGGCTCTTAATATATTGAGCTATTTTTTTTCTTTTTGATACAATATTTTAGGACATGAATGATTAAAAATTAATTTATGATATCCGATGTTACTGAAGTTTTTTTTTTTTGGGTTTCCCACCCGGTATCCTAGCCAACCCCTCAGGGACAGATGATCCAATCTGGATCTATCCAATTACAAACCAGACTAATCCGGATCGTTAATTGTAAACATCTCGATGAGTGGGATAGCTGGCCAGGAAACGCTTTCCATGCCTAAGCGGGGATCAAACGTCCCCTAATGTGGTTAAGGGAGGATGAGCCCCTTTTCGCTCAACCACACGCTCTTGGTTACTAAAAAAATAATTCAGTATGCTAGATGCTAAATACTGAGCGTTATTAAAAGAACATTTTAGAATACCAAATGGACCAAAAATTACTACCTCAGGTTCTTAATATAAGCCTTTGTTTGACTTTTGTTTTGTTTCTAAATATAAGACCCCAATCCACTTTATCTCTCATATTTATATATTTTTGTCCCAAACTAGTCCTTCTAACAATGGTAGTTTAGCTAATACATTTGATTAGTAAGGATATTTTAAGAAAGACAATACATATTTATTACAAATAACTAACTTAACTTCTTTTTCTAATTTTCTCAAATTAGTCAACTAGCTCTTATAATTATGACCGGAGGTAGTATTTTACAATATTAAGTGCTATTAAAAAAATTACCGAAAAAGTACAAATGTCTACTTACTCAAAAAAAGGTGCCTAAGCTCAATTATTTTACACGAAAATATGTAGTTGAACGCAAAGGATGACAACAGGCACTAGGGGGAAAATGAGAAAAGCTGGTCCCAAAAGATGATGCAAATTAAAACGTACAAGTTGAGTGAAATTAAAAATTGTGACGACCCATATTATGCGGCGTACGTGAGTGTGATGAACATGTTTCTCTTGTCTCCTCACACAAGTCCAAAACCCATGACGCAATTTTTTTGGGTAGCTCTTAATATACTGAGCATCCTTTAAAATTATATTCTTCTGATCATAGATAGAAAACTCATTTTGTAATATATGACTACAAAATGGGTTTTATATTTAGAACCGGAAGGAGTACGTTATATATTTATACTATAAAATGAGTTTTATATTTAGGATTGGAGGGAGTACGTTATAATGATATTAAAACTGACTTATTAGTATGATCTGATTAGTTAAAAATATCTTGTAATTTTAAACCTAATTAAGGAGTAACTGATATCATCTTAATCTGTTTTTTCTGAGCATTATTTAGTTAATTAGAAAGATGTTATATATTAATGAATGGATGGTGAATATATATATATATATATACTATTCTGTCTCTTATTATAAGATCCTTTAACTAAATTATGCAGTTTAAGAAAACAGTTAAAATTAGTTAAAAGTAATTAATATATAACAAATACAGTTTTTTTCCAAATATACCTCTATATATAAATGGATAAATGTGAGAAAGTAATAATGAGATAAATGAAGAAAGAAAATGTATTAAATACATTAAATTAGAGATAAAATAGGTAATATTGTATTAAATGCTCAGACAAATTTAAAGAGGATCTTATAAAAAGGGACAAACACATTCAAAAAATTAGATCTTATAATAAGGGATGGAGATGGGGATACTAGTGCGCTCAGTGACCATAGGGATTTCTTTGGGAGCATCTCGAAGTGCCAAAGCCATAAAGCCTCTTGTTGCTTTGACTTTTCATCAATTCATTGAGGGCATGGGCCTTGGAAGCTGTATTACTCAGGTAGATAACCAATCCAATGAGCTTAATGTATTCACTAATTAATAATTGTGTTTATTACAAATATAATGCATTTAGTTTTTTTGTCAAAATAACGTATAAATTAAAGTATAGTAGTTAGCATTATTAATAAGAGTATCATCAACAAATACTCCCTCTAGTCTTTATTTATTATAAGAGTCCTTCTAGAGAAAATTCTTGATCCTTTTTATAAGATCATTTAATAGTTTCAATGAGTATTAAATGCTTTTATCCATATATGCCCTTATTTAATGAGGGTAGTGAGTTAATAAAAATTAATACGATGTTGAAATTTAGTGAATTAATGAGGATTGTATTGGAAATCACTTGAAATTTATAACAAATTTAGTAATTTTAACTATTTTTATTAGTACATGTGAATTGGTTAGTGGGTTTTTATAACAAGTGCCAGGTGGAGCAGTTCCACAGCTTCCACCGATTTGTTATGCATATAATATAAAATATAAGGGGAAAATAATATAATGATTTTTTCCTATTACTGCAGGCGAAATTCAAGAACAAAACTATTACAGTGATGACTTTGTTCTCTCCTCTGGCGACTCCACTAGGAATAGCCATTGGAATGGGATTTACGAATGGGTAAAATGAGAATAGTGAGAATGCTTTGATCGTTGAAGGAATATTTAACGCGGCATCGGCAGGAATCTTAACATATATGGCACTTGTTGATTTCTTAGCAGCTGATTCCATGAACGACAGGATTCAAAATAATATCCTTCTTCATGGCGCAGCAGACATTTTTGTGCTTTTTGATGCTGGTTTTATGCCCCTTTTAGCCAAATGGGCTTGAAGCTCATTAATTAGTTTTTCTTAGTGAACTAAGTGCTACCTCCAGTCCTAATTATAATATCCTATTTATAGTCTACAAACGAGCTTTAGGTAGTATTTAATACTCCCTCCGTTCCTTATTATAAAAGACGAATAACTGAATTACGTTGATCAAAAAAGCAGTTAAAATTAGTTAAGAAGAATCAATGTGTAAAAAATATAATTTTTTTCAAAAATGCCATCATTAATAAGGAGAGAGAGCATGAGAGAGAACAATTAAATTATTGAAAGAAAGAGAAGTGGGAGGGAGAGAGAGTGTGAGTTGGAGACAATAAATATAGGTAAAATAGGAAATCAATACAAAAAAGTAGAGACAACTTTTAAATGTCTCTTATATATAGGAACATGCCATAAACATCAAATGTCTCTTATAATAAGGAATGGAGGAGTAATTCTTTGGGAGATGAGTGTGAGGGTTAGTTAATGCTTGTTATTAGTACATTTTAATAAGAGATGCATATTGTTTCTTTTTTGTTCGTTTGTGGCATATTTATTTTCAAGAAAATGAAAGTCAAATTATAACGAGATAACACTCAACATAAAACTTATGTAGAAGAGCATATTTTCCTTTTTCTTTTTGTTGGTGATTTATTCTGAAAATTAACCAAAAAATCAGAACAACATTTTGGTATGTTTTATTATCCTATATTTTAACACATAATAATAGAAAATAGAATCAAACAAATCCATAACTTGAGTATGTAAATACTACTTCCAGTAGTAAATATAAGAGTTAGTTGGTAGTTCTAAATATAAGACCAAAATCCACTTTGTATTCTAAATTTATACTGTGCTCTAAAAACTATCCCTATTGATTGTAAGGTGTTTCCACCCAAATATAGTTTCAATATGCAAGATTGAATGTGGGTATTCTAAGAAAGTCAACATACATTTATTATAAATAACTAACTTAAGCTAATTTTCTTAATCCTCTAAATTAGTTGTCTAGCTTTTATATCAATGACCGAAAATAGTAATTATTTACTGATTCTAGCAACTAAATACTACCTCTGTTAATTAACTAATTTGAGTAAATTAAAAAAAATTAGTTAAGTTAGTTATTGATAATAAATAAGTGTTATCTTCTTTAAAATATCATTATTAATTATATGTATTAGTTAGAACTAGTATTTGATAAATATAACATGAGCAACTACTTCAAGGATTATTTTAAAAAAGATAAATATAAAAAATAAAGTGAACTGAGATCTTATATTTAGAATCAAATTAAATGTTAAATTAGATCAAAAGTACTATTAACTGCCTCTATTATTGGACTTGATTTTTACTTAGCTGTACGGGCTATATTTATCTGCTTAGCAAGAGGGATTCTCTACGTAATTTTGTTTGAAGGAAAGGGGTAATACTTTTGCGTCTCGTCCAGTCTAGTTATTTTTAATATTACCAAACTACCCTTATCGTGTTTTCTTGTTCTCAGTCATCTTTGGCATTCTGATTATAAACACTTATAGTCACATTTTACGCATGTCAAAACAAAAGTTTTTTCACGTACTTACGTTGTATTTCGTAAACTATAATTAAAAATTTATTTATAAATCATTTTAATAAATCCTAAGCAGCCCACAAAAGCACAGCGCATTCTAGCCATCCAGTGACCGCCCGCAGTTCTTCGTGCTCTCCGGCGACCTTTTCAATCGCTCACAGAATTCTCAAAGTCTCTTGTAACTTCAACTTTATTTGTTCAAACGCCCCAACGATTTGTATACGAAATCTCTACTTTGTCAAATATTTATTATACTTTCCAATTTTTTCAAACGAAAATTAATGATAATTTCTGCTGTTTCAATTATTTCTGCTGTTTCACTCGTTTCTACTTCACACACGCATATATTATCAATTTCAATAATAATTGCACATGAAGAGAGAAATAATTTGTACACATGGGACCAGCTATTAAATAAATTTATCTATTATTATTGAATATATTATATTGTACATATATTAGCTATTAATTATAAAATTATAGCCCGTAAAAAAATTTATAAAATTATAATTTTACGTATTAAATGTCATTTGTAATTATATTTTATAAAACCTTTATAAAGTTTGGGGAAAAAAACTTCAAAAGACAAAAGTAAAATTATTTATGTAAAGATATTTTGTTCTCTTCTCTCCTAAGAGATTCTTATTATATATGATGCTCTATCTTTTTCTTTTTGTTTTTTTTACTAGACATAGATATCATTTTATTAAAGGCAATCATGTTCAAAACACTGTCGGACACTAAATGTAAACGCTTCTCTCATTATAGCCTCTCATTTTAAATGTTACATCGTTTTCAATTTTCATTCATATGGTTGCATAATATTCATTCAAAAATGAAAAATCACACATTAATTAATTTTTTGTTAAGGATGTGATTTAAATAAAAAAAATAGGCAAAATGGCAAATAAAGACCCTAAGATGTGAAATTGTGATTTGGGACCCTCAATTTGAAAAATAAAAAATAAAAACCCAGTCTCATATTACAAATCTTAATGAAATATTTGAAATACCCCTCAGCCAAATGACAAGTAGTTGAGAATAACAAGTTGAATATGACAAATTGATAAGTTTTATATAGAAAATAACAAGTTTATAATTAGAGACAATAATTTTGGTAAATTGTCAGGAATAATAAGTTGAGTATGACGAATTGAAAAATTTTGTATATGTAATAACAACTTTATTAAGTAGTTGGGAATAACAAACTAATTATGACGAATTGACAAGTTTTGTATAGGAAATAACAAGTTCATAATTAAAAATAGCAAGTTCATGTTTGGAAATAACAAATTAATGCTTGTCAAGTACTAACAACATTTTGCAATACAAACAAAATATTCTTCATCAGTAGTATATTAATGACAACATTTATTATGAAAATAACAATATTTTTATGGCCAATAACAAAAAAACCAATATGACTGTGATAGCAACTATTTTTATAATACGAACAAAATATTCTTCATAATAATAGTCTTTACCATCATCTGCAAAACAAAACTTCTTGCCATAATCAGCATAATAACACTCTTCATCCACCTCCTTGTCAATTTTCCCACTTTGTTACATATGTGAACATAACATGGGATAGCCACCATGAAACTTGAAACAAGCTAGATGCGGTCAAGAGCTGCATAATTGGTGATATGGGACAGCCACCATATGTGAAAACTTGAAACATGATTTGTGATAGGCTTGGTCCTCCATTGTTACCTACACGGCCACATCCAAAATAATCTGACAGGCACCCGATTGTAGAGAAAGATACATAGAGACAAGGGTTCTTGCTTGGCACCGAAACTCTTGACAACTGATTCAAGCTTGGCGGAATCAACAAAAGGGTTGGAAAAGAGATTGATGTGTGGGTAGTAGCGCGGTGGAGTAATTAATTACATGATAAAATTTGAAACATGAAAAAATTTACAAACATGATAAAATTACATGCATGCTCTTGCTCAATACTTAACCAGAATTAAAGACGTTTTCAGAAAGAGAAAATTTTTTGGAGTTGCAGAAGGAGATGGGATGGAAGAAAGAGAAGAAGAAATAGAGTATTTTGGTCTTTTCCCTAACATTTCGTAATTCATATTTAAGATCTGGTCCTGATAATAATTATGAATTGAAAAACTCAAATTGTAATTTTACATATTTCAGGGTCTCTTTGTGCGGTTTTTCCAAAAAATTAATTTTTATTTAAAATGAAATGCTTCGTTTTCTAAGATTTAGCGTGTAATCATCAACCTCAGTTTTCTTAATTAATCAATTGGCTTAAATTTTTTTTAAAAAATGCTGCATGATACAGGGTTCATTATTTCTGCGGGCTCCCGTTGACATTAGATCCTAATTTAACGCACACTTAATTGAACTTAATATTTTATTTGTTCATATCGTGGATGTCGACATTTAACGACACTACTGATATTGCCTGCTCTGAACTTGAAATTAAATCATCCAATGGATTACATGTATTTCTGTGCCAAATACAATAACGTTGCGTTTTCAATTCGCTAAACTTTAATCAAATCACCCTAATTTCTTCACTCTTCTTCCAATAAATAAAAATCACGCGGCACCAGCATCACCAATAATAATAATAATAATCACTTGTCTCTTTTTTTGTTTAACACGCACTTTATGTTGCTTTGATTTTTTCCCCCATTGTCTATGGCAAAAAGCACCAAAGTCTACAGCTTTATTTGGAGCTTCTTATAAATATGTTCATATAATTTGAAATAAAATTCTCCTCATACACTTACCTGGTATTCTGTAAATTAAGATTGAAAAATTAAACAAACACAAAATCTTCCTTTTGCTAGTGCTTAAGTGCTTAGCTTTTTTTCTCCCCAAGAGTGTGCATGTGGTAGAGAAGAAGAAGAAGAATATCGCGATATGAGGCTAATTAATGATTAACGGGGTGTGAGGTCCAACAAGAGTTGATCTAGTTGCTAAAAAGCTGGCTCATAACTCATAAAGTTATGATTTTGAATTTCACTGCCAATATAAAGATCTTATTGCTAGGTGATATGTAGCGCTCTCTGAATCTGGAGGCATGTTATGGCTTTGGTGAGTTCCTAAGACCTAACTTACATAAATTTTCTTATAAAAAAAATGGAGTATGAGATAAAATTGAATGTAAAAAAAAAAAATCACAATACAAATTCAAAGCAAATATGGATAGACAAGGAAAAAGGGAGAAAAGTAGACAACAGTGGAGTGTGAAATGGATACGAGGAAAAAATAAAACTTACATTGATGTGCGGGATCACTTCTTATGGACTCCTTGAGAATGGTTCTGATCTAGTTCATGGCCTATTAGAAGTAGAAGAATGAGAAGAAAGCTCAATGGGTAGTACAACCATACCTTAAAAGAGTGTTCGTATTAATTTTTTTAAAAATAATTTTCTAATATACAAGATAAATATGTGAGAAAAAATTTATCTTGACTTGTGTAAAAAGATTTTACTTTTCATGAGAAACTAGTCCAAAACCGTGCTTTGCTTCGAAACACAATACATTTTAGAGGACGTGAAAATCAAATCAACATGTCTCAGTTAATTCGGACTGCTTCGAATTCCAACCAACAGTTTCAAAACTTAATTTGTTTTGCATTGATGAGGCAAAAAAACCACTTCATTTTCTAAAATTTAAAATATAATAATCACCAGCATCGGTATTCTTAAAACCATATTAGAAGAAAAGATTTCAACATGACAGAGTATGTGTTCATGCGTGCACCCCCGTTGACATTAGATTAGATAAACAAACTTAAACTAAATAGGATCTTGTTAGTTCATACATCTAATGTCGACATTTGATGACACCTCATCATTGAGTACTACGAAGTCGGAATCAAATCATCCAACTGTATTCTCCGTCAAATATTGTATTTTTAATTTGTTCAACATTAATCAAATCGCCAATTTTTCCTCTTTCTTGTTGTGCCTACAAAAACCACCATATGATTCCTCTTAAACCCACATTATCTGCTTTTAACTTCTAGCTTAGATTCTACCTTTTCAAAAGCCATGACGAGAAGCACCAAAATTATCACATTCTTCATCTTCCTCCTTCTAGTTCTTTTACCCCTCGTTGTTTCAGAGTGTACATGTGAAGATGAAGAAGAAGATCGTGACAAAGACAAGGCTCTTAGGTACAAGATAGGAGCCATAGTTTCCATACTAGTTGCCAGTGCAATCGGAGTTCTAATTCCGGTCTTGGGAAAGTTTGTTCCGGCATTAAGTCCCGAGAAGGGCATCTTCTTCTTGATCAAGGCCTTTGCCGCCGGCGTGATTTTAGCCACCGGATTCATTCACGTGCTCCCGGAGGCATTCGAGCGCCTGACATCTCCATGCTTGAGCAATCATGTATGGGAAGATTTTCCTTTCACTGGTTTTGTGGCCATGTTTACCGCCATAGGAACCCTAATGGTGGACGCTTTCGCCACTGCGTATTTCAAGAAACTTTATATGGAGAAAGGAAAGATGGAAGCGAAAGGAGATGAAGAGGAACACGTAGGACATGAAGGACATGTTCATCTTCATGCTCACACAACACATCCTCATTCTCAACAGCTCCTAGTTCGTCAAAAAGTCATATCACAGGTTTGTATTATATTATATATATATATATGGAAAAATCATTTTGTTGTCCCAATGAAGGAATATAATACCAAAAAACCCGTTGGCAAAAAAAAGAAAAACCAAAAAGTCCTATAATAAATTAATGACAAGTTTCAGTATATATAATAAATTAAATAACAATAAGGTCCATGCTGCTAACTTGTTTTTAATAATTTTTTTATGATTATATTGTTTTCTTGGACCTCACAACTATTTTCCCTATATATTAACCGTTGACATCATATACGGGTCTCTGACAGTTTCTCGGGTTATCGTACTATTGAGTGGTGAAACAACTGGATTGAATGAATATATATAATAAATGTAGGTATTGGAGATGGGGATAATAGTGCACTCAGTGATCATTGGGATATCTTTAGGAGCATCTGAGAGTCCCAAAACTATAAAGCCTCTGCTTGCCGCTTTGACTTTTCATCAATTATTTGAGGGCATGGGACTTGGAAGCAGCATCACTCAGGTACGTACGTTATTCCTTAATATCTTTATTTTCATTGCTATAAATGATAAAATATATATAAGAGCTAATTATAAGTTCCATTTGATAAAAAATATAACTCCAATATATTTTGTTTCTCATATTGATTCATTTTTTCTCAAATAGTCATTATGATAATTACACATACTAAGAAATTTCTATTTCTAATGCACATACGTGGAAAAGACAATACTCCATCCGGTCCTTCTTTTTTTTTTGATGATTACCTATTTATGAGAAATAACTAACTTAACTAATTTACTTAATATTCACAAATTAGTTATTTAACTTTTATATTAATAACTAGAAGTAATATATATCACCAAAAAAAGAAATATAGAAAATTATATACGTTATTTTCATGGCCGTGTTATTTATCATTGAATTGTTGAAAACTAGTTGTATATTTTCATTTGTTGCGATCACAACAGGTAGTTTTCCAACATGACGGCCATTTTTAATTGAATCATATCTGTAACAAGACTAATTTTGTTATTAGTTCTTTAATTTTTAAATGTTATGAACATTTTGTAAACGCCGGCGCCCGTTTTTTATCATATCCTCCTCATTTAATTATTCATTTCAAGTGTATTCTTGTTGTCTTCCATCTACAGCGTCCCTTTCTGCAGCTATATCATCATTTTCATATACACCAAACAAAGTTCTTATGTAATTTGTAGTCCAAACTAAGAAAACTCATGCTCATGTTGGATCATTGTCGCCGAAAATGAATACTATGCATCCGGTCCTCAAAACATAGGAGCTAATTAGGGGTTAGATTTGATCCTACATATAAATATTTTATCCATTTTATTTTTCATATTTATCATTATATTTTTTCAAACTAATTTATCTAACTTATAAAATGATATTTCAGGTAAAAAAAACTTATAAAATGATATATAATCTAATATTATACATGAGTATTTTGATGCTTAATTTACTCAAATTAATTAAGTACTTATATGTTAACAATCGAAAGAAATATTAAACATCCAAAATATATAGAAATTGTGCATCCTTGTTTTCAAGACAAATTGTTAATAAAGATGTTAAATTTGACGCTCCTTGCTCAACATAAATTAATTTCAAGTTTAAAGTGATTAATGATTGAGGATACTTTGAGTTAAAAAATAAAATAAGTTAACTTTTCTTAGAGATTGTTTGCATGATCGCAGGCCCAATTCGACAACAAAACCACAGCAATAATGGGATTGTTCTTTGCTCTGACAACTCCGGCGGGAATAGCAATTGGAATGGGGATCAGTAATGTGTATGAAGAGAATAGTGAAACTGCTCTTATTGTCGAAGGCATATTTGACTCAGCATCGGCAGGAATCTTAATTTATATGGCACTTGTTGATTTCTTAGCTGCCGATTTCATGAGTGATAAAATGCTCAAAAACATTCGTCTTCTACTTGCAGCCAATATTTCTCTACTTTTAGGTGCTGCTTTGATGTCTCTCTTAGCCAAATGGGCTTGATGTATAGCTTGTTTGTTTCTTAGTGTAAATGTTAACTCCGTGTGAAAAAACTAATATTTTGTTGGTGTAAATTTTTTTTTTATTATGCATGGATATCCTTCTATTAACATGGGCATCTCTCTTAATAGAGATTAGAACATTAATTCGCCATGTTGTTGTGAGGGACTAACCTTAACCTTAAGCTCCATTGGTAATACTTTTTTCCTTTAAATTTAGTGTGTTTGATTGAGGAAAATCCATGAAAAGGAAATAAAAATGAATTTTTTCAATGAAATCATACTTTAGCTTTATAATTTTTATCATTATTTTAGGTGCTGGTCTCTTTTAGCCAAGTGGAACTTAAGTTAGATAATTAATACTCCTTTGATTCTATTAATAGGGCAGAAAGAAAAAACATTTTTTGGTCCTATTTATAGGATACTAAGACAAATTTTGTATATGGACGTACAATTTTACCCTTCATTTATTATTTTGTTGATTTTGTTTACATGAGGTATAATATATGCTAAATAAGGATAAAGTTGAAAAGTTATTGAATTTCAAATGAGAATTAATGAGGTTTAAAGTTTTTTTTTAGTTTGTGTGAAACATGTTGGAAATAAATTATAAATAGAACCAGAGGAGTATAAGAGTTAGATAATTAATCTAGGGATATTAAGAAAATTAGTTGAACTGGTTATATGTAACAAATATATGTTAACTTTTCTAAATTGTCATATTTAGTTATATACATTAAAATTACCCCTTAATAGAAACCTTACAATTAATAAGGATATTTTGAGAAAAAAGAATTATAAATCTGAGAGATTAATTTTTTATATTTAAGACTGAATATAAAATATTAAAAATGTTAAAAAATATAAGAAGTGGATCAGTGTCCACCCCGCTTTAAAATGTTCTTTATGAAAGATGTAAGGGAGAATTACCAACATGTCCCAAGAAGGAAGTTTAATTACCAAAAAGTTTAATGAACCTATTGTCATTTCATGTTCTGAAATTTGTCATTGCTTACCTTTTACTCATAAATAGACTTTAAAGTAATTAAATCTTTTTTTTAGAATCTGATTGTAATTCTCCCAGTATTGAATTGAAAGTTAAAATCTGAAAAAGGAAAAAGGAAAATTTTGTATATGGATGTACAATTTTACCCTTCATTTATTATTTTGTTGATTTTGTTTACATGAGGTATAATATATACTAAATAAGGATAAAGTTGAAAAGTTATTGAATTTCAAATGAGAGTTAATGAAGTTTAAGGTTTTTTTTAGTTTGTGTGAAACATATTGGAAATAACTTATAAATAGGATCAGAGGAGTATAAGAGTTAGATAATTAATCTAAAGATATTAAGAAAATTAGTTGAACTGGTTATATGTAACAAATATATGTTAACTTTTCTAAACTCTCATATTTAGTTATATGTATTAAAATTACCCCTTAATAGAAACCTTACAATTAATAAGGATATTTTGAGGGGGAAAAATTATAAATTTGAGAGATTAATTTTTGATATTTAAGACTGAATATAAAATATTAAAAATTGTTAAAAAATATAAGAAGTGGATCAGTGTCCACCCCGGCTTTAAAATGTTCTTTATGAAAGATGTAAGGGAGAATTACCAACATGTCCCAAGAAGGAAATTTAATTACCAAAAAGTTTAATAAACCTGTTGTCATTTCATATTCTGAAATTTGTCATTGCTTACCCTTCACTCATAAATAGACTTTAAAGTAATTAAATCCTTTTTTAAGGATCTGATTGTAATTCTCCTAGTATTTAATTGAAAGTTAAAATCTGAAAAAGGAAAAAGGAAGTGTATAATGAAGGTCCAATTACGTCCTCTGCTCTCGGGCCTGGCGCCCTGGCCTAATTAAGAATAGAAGAAAACGAAGATAGAATAATTGGTTGGGCCGAATATGTTACAGCCCGGCCCGATATTTTTTCAAAATTTGTTTTAGAATAATTACTGCAATCCCCAAAATTCCCTAATAATTGGCATGAATTCGCACCGAATTCTTTCTTTCACGGTGATTCTCTCCGTTGGATCCAGCGGCAGCGGGCCGTCGTACTTTGTAAGTTATCGGAGTCAACTCCTCCGTTCTTCGTCCTCCTTGGTCGACGGCTTCACGCGCCAGAGAAATTGACAGATTTGAGAGAGAACGAAAGGAGACACGAGAGAAATTGGAAAGGGAACCTCGAAATTTGTTTGTTGGTATGTAATCTCTTCTTCTTTGACGTTGTTTCTTATCTTGTTACTGTTTTGCGTTTCCCCTTTCTCATGACTCTATCTTCTTGTCTTTGCGTTTTCATCTGCTGTTACGCGAGAAAGTACTGATGCTCCCTCTCCTTGTCTCTGCTTTTCATCTGCTGTTATATATATATATAGATATATATATCGACCCATATTTGTTTTTGGTCATCATTTAAATATCTGATTCGGTTGCTATTCACAGCAATCATTAAATTTCGAAAATCATCATTTGTAGATTGGCAATGGGAAAGAATGAGTTTCTCACACCCAAGGCAATTGCTAATCGCATCAAAGCAAAGGGGCTACAGAAGCTTCGGTGGTACTGTCAGATGTGTCAGAAACAATGTCGAGATGAGAATGGGTTTAAGTGTCATTGCATGAGTGAAAGTCACCAGCGTCAAATGCAAATCTTTGGGCAGAACCCAGAACGGATAGTTGAGGGATACTCTGAAGAGTTTGAGAACACTTTTCTTGAGCACATGAAGCGCAGCCACCGATTCAGTCGTATAGCTGCCACAGTAGTTTACAATGAATACATTAATGATAGACATCACATTCATATGAATTCCACACGGTGGCTTACACTAACTGAGTTTGTCAAGTATTTGGGTCGGACTGGAAAGTGCAAGGTCGAAGAAACACCTAAGGGTTGGTTTATCACTTACATTGATAGAGATTCTGAGACTCTTTTCAAAGAGAGGATGAAGAATAAGAGAATAAAGTCTGACATGGCAGAAGAAGAGAAGCAAGAGAAGGAGATACAGAAACAAATAGAAAGAGCTGAGCAGTTAATGCAGCCATCTGCCACTGGATCTGATCAGCCTTCACAGGCTGAGGTTCCTAGAGAATTAAAAGTGGAAGATGGAACTAAGATTGGGTTTTCTCTTGGTTCATCAGCAAAACCTGTAACCAAGGAAAAATGGGGGGGACCGAAGGTTGTGTTCGATGAGGTTGAGGATGCCAAAAAGGAAGAAAGCAACCGTGGAGGCTCTTTGAAGAGGAAAGAAATTGGTGGTGGAAAATCAACATTGGACGAATTGATGCGGGAAGATGAGAAGAAAAGGGAGAAGATTAATAGAAAGGATTACTGGTTGCATGAGGGGATTGTTGTTAAAGTCATGAGCAAAGCTTTGGCTGATAAAGGGTATTACAGGCAAAAAGGTGTTGTGTTAAAGGTGATTGACAAGTATGTTGGGGAAATAGAAATGCTTGAAAGCAAGCATGTGCTTAGAGTTGATCAGGCGGAGCTTGAAACTGTGATTCCACAAGTTGGTAGTCTTGTCAAGATTGTAAATGGAGCTTATCGTGGATCTGCAGCAAGATTGTTAGGGGTTGATACGGATCACTTTTGTGCCAAGGTGCAGATAGAGAAAGGCCCTTATGATGGTAGAGTCCTGAAGGCAATGGAATACGAGGATATTTGCAAAATAGCCAATGAGTTTAATAGTAAATGTGATTCTCTTGTAAGGAAACATGTACTTTGCTTGAACAAATTTGTAATTTTTCACTCTGAAGAGTCCTAGTCATTTACGGACTTGTAATTTCTGTTATCGAAATGTGGGTTATCTTGACCATTTTAACTTCTTACTTGATCTGGACAAGATTTAAAAACTGCCATCTTCTCAAATTTGTAACAACTGAAGAATGCTTCCCAGGATAGATGGGATTTAGAGCTTAAGGAATGGTGGATATACTATTTGCATCGAAAATTGTGGCAATTGTTTTGTTGCTTGAATTTGTTTGTAAATTTTGGAAATTTGATCGTGACTTAGTTTATCATTGATATTACTATTTTTTGTATTTTAGTACCTTTTATTTTTAGTGATTCAACTTGTTGACTGTCCATATAATTCATGTATACAGCTTTATCCACATTTTAGAACTTAAAATTTGAGAAATTATCATATCCCAGCTATTGTATCATATCTCAAGACACAGAAGTGATTCATGTGCGTGCTTCATAGGTGACAAGTGATGGATGCTTTGACTTACTTGTACGATGCTTTAAATGTTTCTCTAATTTATTCTTGAGATTGGTTCCTCTATGACCCTACATGGGCATAAAAGTCCAATTAAAATGGTAAAAGATAAATATAAAAAAATAAAAATTAAATTACTTGGGGGAAAAACTCATTAACCGAATCCAAAGTTGAGCCATATTAACGGAATTGAAAATTAAGCCATGCAGGCCAAAGCTCAAGTGAACAGATTATCCATTTTGCCACACCAATTAGGTGGACAATGCTAAATCCAATTCAATTTTGGTTGAAGATAAAACCAAACCAAGCGTATAAACATTCCTCAAGTCTGTGCGCGTTGATGAGGCACTATTTTTACAATAACCTTTTGAAATGCAATTATTGCATGGCAAAATGATTACAACAAGATGAGCAACAAAAAATTCCTCCACGATAGTAAAAAAGAAGCAAGGAAGACATTTGATCTATTACAACCTGTAATAATCTACACTGTATTTATTATCTTCTCGTAAAAAGAATGCCAAAATCTGTTTCTGATTCAGCACATTCTTACAGAAAACCACACATTCTAATTAAAGAAGCTAGAGGAAGGTAAGCTTCTCCGATATCAGCGTTAATGCCGGTAATAGCTCAACATATCTGAAAATTTTCTTTCCCCAGGTACAACAGGAAGCATCCTTAAACATGGGACTGCAAACATGACTCAAGCTGAGCCGCCACGTACTCATTCCAAGCTATAATTAATGCAAACCAAGTTAGGCTACATCTCATTCCAAATGGATCCTTACAATTATATGCGAGAAAGTGACAAGTTTAATTAGGCAACTAAAATTTGTTCAGAATTGAAATTCACACAGAATGCAAACTGCATTTCATCCACTATATTTGCCTAAGCAAACATGCATGAAATGTTATGTGTTCCTATGGAATTTTTGGAGTCTTGTCGTTTAAATGAAACCAAAAAGGATGCAAAATATGCCTTTTGAATACATGAACTATGGTAAACTATGATGTACAAGCAATAGAAGATCCAACACTAGAAAAGCCACAGTGCATCAGACGAGCCAACGGTTGAAATTTCATCCACTAAATGATCAACTTTCACTCTAGTGATGCCAATTATGATGCGTGAATTAGGAGTTGTATTTCATCCTCCATGGTCCCATCACTCAACAGTCTTTGGGTTGAACCAACATATGGCAAATTGACTGAGATTGTTATTAAATCACTGTCTAGCACGAAATATTCTGGGAAAGGCCCAAAATTTCCATAAATGCAGTTGGTTAAAGTTGTAAGCCCTTATTTGAGTTTGACCATGGCCTTTCTGTTTAACAGAAGACCAAGTTATAGATTGACTAATTGAGTGCATTTCTAACGTGTTGCATGGACTAAAAATCCAAAGTATATGCGTCTGTGCTTATCTAAGGCTATAAGTCATCGCACTAAGATTTGCAATTTTGCATCATATAGAATTGTAAATGTGTCGAGTACTACCTATCATGTTCCTCCTCCCTCTCTTCAAGGATAACATAATTTGCCACAGAATCTTTTGGTGACCCTCCCGTGAGATCTTCACTTGCATGGCCTTTTTTAAGCTTCCAGTATCTGAAATTTAAAAAGAAATATTATAACTGAGGTGCACCAATATGACATTGGAAATCAAGTTAGTATATTTTATTGATTTGAGCAAGAATCCTAAAGTTCAATTGCATCGGTGTGCGTGATATAAACTTAAAATTCATGGATTTATTTATTTTGCATTTAGAGTTTGATAAAAAAAGAAAAAGGGAAAAATAGCTAAATAATACATCAAACCATAAAAGCAAAAGGCATTATGTTGAATCTATCCAAATGTCAAAGATCCATGTAAAACAAAAAATGCGGATACCCAATCCCACCCCCTCCCCCAAAAAAAAAAATAAAAATCAGCCACATAAACTTCAAACTTCTGGAATTTGAGCACACTCGAAAGTCTGTTGTAAATGAAAAAGCAACCATTTCCAGTATTTGAAACATGAAACAAGAGAATTGTCCCACTCTGGTGGTACAGCAGATTGCCATGCATTTTGAAAAACCAAAGTATTTTATAAGACCAGTACTGAATGCCCCAAAGTATCAGAGTATAAAATCAAAGGGGAGAAACAAGTACTTGGGCCACGTAACTTGTTGCTTCAAACATATAGATGCTGACGACTTACTTGTACCAATTGAATAAACTGACCCCAACCATAATAGTGATGAGACCATATCCTTTTAACCAAGTAAATTCATCATGAAAGTACAAGACCGCAACCTGGATACATGTAGCATGAAAACAGTAAGTCAGATGCTAGTAAATGTCAGATCAGAGATCGCAGGATGAGAATATATTTAAGTAAAAGAAATAAATATAATACACTTATGGAAATTATAGTACTTGATTGATTAATAACTGTATGATAGATGGCCCAAATACCCCTAGGTTTCTATGTTAATCACGTTATCAATCTCGCTTATGATAAATATCTGCAAGGCACATAAAGAAGGTTAAAACACCTAATTGAAACTCCAGATTTTGTTTATTTTCATTGACATTTGACAGCATATAGTAATTTTGTTCATATTTTCCTGATAGCTAAGATAACAGTTTTCAGTCTTCTTATCCAATAGGAAAGAGTAAAACAATGACGTGGATTATCACCTCATGAAGTGACATGCAAGAAAAATTCTAGAGTGAATTTAATCAATCCTGAAAGCATTTTACATGATGAGTAATAAATCTTTACTGATATCTTAATATCTATCACAAACTCTTGCATTTCTTGAAAAATAGCACAGCTATGAAGCCGCTGATATAATGGTTGGCGGGAGAGGGAAAAAAAAAAAAAAGAGCCACTGATGTTACGGTTCCATGAACGCTAGTGTCTTCACGTCATGTTTTACTCATGTCACAACTATTCCATGAACAATCATGTCTTACTCAGTACAGGTAGTACAGAAATAAAAGGACTAAAAACTATCGAGAAACAATGATTAATATTCACATCAAGAAATGGAAATCATAAAACAATAGTTAACTACCAAAATGGTGACAGCCTCCTTGACCACCCCTGCTACTGTGACAGTGACTGCACTAGTTACAGAGACAAGAATGTATTCAGTTAATACCTGCAGCAAGAACAAGATTTATATGTCTAAGGAAACAGACCAAATTTCACCGATATACAATTAAATTAAACAAGAGAGGTTATTAATGACAGATCAAATACATATTAGGTAAATTAAGCATATTAGCATGATAAAGGGCAAAATCCTACCATCAGAAAGGCCAGTGCCCCACCAAAAATCATCAGCAAGCAACTTCGACTGATATGCGATGGATTATCAAAGTA
>NW_021637479.1:0-102084 GCF_004799145.2 Neltuma alba
GAGTATGAGATAAAATTGAATGTAAAAAAAAAAAATCACAATACAAATTCAAAGCAAATATGGATAGACAAGGAAAAAGGGAGAAAAGTAGACAACAGTGGAGTGTGAAATGGATACGAGGAAAAAATAAAACTTACATTGATGTGCGGGATCACTTCTTTGGACTCCTTGAGAATGGTTCTGATCTAGTCATGGCCTATTAGAAGTAGAAGAATGAGAAGAAAAGCTCAATGGGTAGTACAACCATACCTTAAAAGAGTGTTCGTATTAATTTTTTAAAAATAATTTTCTAATATACAAGATAAATATGTGAGAAAAAATTTATCTTGACTTGTGTAAAAAGATTTTACTTTTCATGAGAAACAGTCCAAAACCGTGCTTTGCTTCGAAACACAATACATTTAGAGGACGTGAAAATCAAATCAACATGTCTCAGTTAATTCGGACTGCTTCGAATTCCAACCAACAGTTTCAAAACTTAATTTGTTTTGCATTGATGAGGCAAAAAAAACCACTTCATTTTCTAAAATTTAAAATAAATAATCACCAGCATCGGTATTCTTAAAACCATATTAGAAGAAAAGATTTCAACATGACAGAGTATGTGTTCATGCGTGCACCCCCGTTGACATTAGATTAGATAAACAAACTTAAACTAAATAGGATCTTGTTAGTTCATACATCTAATGTCGACATTTGATGACACCTCATCATTGAGTACTACGAAGTCGGAATCAAATCATCCAACTGTATTCTCCGTCAAATATTGTATTTTTAATTTGTTCACATTAATCAAATCGCCAATTTTTCCTCTTTCTTGTTGTGCCTACAAAAACCACCATATGATTCCTCTTAAACCCACATATCTGCTTTTAACTTCTAGCTTAGATTCTACCTTTTCAAAAGCCATGACGAGAAGCACCAAAATTATCACATTCTTCATCTTCCTCCTTCTAGTTCTTTACCCCTCGTTGTTTCAGAGTGTACATGTGAAGATGAAGAAGAAGATCGTGACAAAGACAAGGCTCTTAGGTACAAGATAGGAGCCATAGTTTCCATACTAGTTGCCAGTGCAATCGGAGTTCTAATTCCGGTCTTGGGAAAGTTTGTTCCGGCATTAAGTCCCGAGAAGGGCATCTTCTTCTTGATCAAGGCCTTTGCCGCCGGCGTGATTTTAGCCACCGGATTCATTCACGTGCTCCCGGAGGCATTCGAGCGCCTGACATCTCCATGCTTGAGCAATCATGTATGGGAAGATTTTCCTTTCACTGGTTTTGTGGCCATGTTTACCGCCATAGGAACCCTAATGGTGGACGCTTTCGCCACTGCGTATTTCAAGAAACTTTATATGGAGAAAGGAAAGATGGAAGCGAAAGGAGATGAAGAGGAACACGTAGGACATGAAGGACATGTTCATCTTCATGCTCACACAACACATCCTCATTCTCAACAGCTCCTAG
The DNA here is from genome assembly GCF_004799145.2 of Neltuma alba. Lineage (NCBI taxonomy): Eukaryota > Viridiplantae > Streptophyta > Magnoliopsida > Fabales > Fabaceae > Neltuma > Neltuma alba. The sequence continues at coordinate 1,461 of NW_021637479.1, forward strand.
TTCGTCAAAAAGTCATATCACAGGTTTGTATTATTATATATATATATATGGAAAAATCATTTTGTTGTCCCAATGAAGGAATATAATACCAAAAAACCCGTTGGCAAAAAAAAGAAAAACCAAAAAGTCCTATAATAAATTAATGACAAGTTTCAGTATATATAATAAATTAAATAACAATAAGGTCCATGCTGCTAACTTGTTTTTAATAATTTTTTTATGATTATATTGTTTTCTTGGACCTCACAACTATTTTCCCTATATATTAACCGTTGACATCATATACGGGTCTCTGACAGTTTCTCGGGTTATCGTACTATTGAGTGGTGAAACAACTGGATTGAATGAATATATATAATAAATGTAGGTATTGGAGATGGGGATAATAGTGCACTCAGTGATCATTGGGATATCTTTAGGAGCATCTGAGAGTCCCAAAACTATAAAGCCTCTGCTTGCCGCTTTGACTTTTCATCAATTATTTGAGGGCATGGGACTTGGAAGCAGCATCACTCAGGTACGTACGTTATTCCTTAATATCTTTATTTTTCATTGCTATAAATGATAAAATATATATAAGAGCTAATTATAAGTTCCATTTGATAAAAAATATAACTCCAATATATTTTGTTTCTCATATTGATTCATTTTTTCTCAAAATAGTCATTATGATAATTACACATACTAAGAAATTTCTATTTCTAATGCACATACGTGGAAAAGACAATACTCCATCCGGTCCTTCTTTTTTTTTTGAGTGATTACCTATTTATGAGAAATAACTAACTTAACTAATTTACTTAATATTCACAAATTAGTTATTTAACTTTTATATTAATAACTAGAAGTAATATATATCACCAAAAAAAGAAATATAGAAAAATTATATACGTTATTTTCATGGCCGTGTTATTTATCATTGAATTGTTGAAAACTAGTTGTATATTTTCATTTGTTGCGATCACAACAGGTAGTTTTCCAACATGACGGCCATTTTTAATTGAATCATATCTGTAACAAGACTAATTTTGTTATTAGTTCTTTAATTTTTAAATGTTATGAACATTTTGTAAACGCCGGCGCCCGTTGTTTATCATATCCTCCTCATTTAATTATTCATTTCAAGTGTATTCTTGTTGTCTTCCATCTACAGCGTCCCTTTCTGCAGCTATATCATCATTTTCATATACACCAAACAAAGGTCTTATGTAATTTGTAGTCCAAACTAAGAAAACTCATGCTCATGTTGGATCATTGTCGCCGAAAATGAATATGCATCCGGTCCTCAAAACATAGGAGCTAATTAGGGTTAGATTTGATCCTACATATAAATATTTTTATCCATTTTATTTTCATATTTATCATTATATGTTTTCTCAAACTAATTTATCTAACTTATAAAATGATATTTCAGGTAAAAAAACTTATAAAATGATATATAATCTAATATTATACATGAGTATTTGATGCTTAATTTACTCAAATTAATTAAGTACTTATATGTTAACAATCGAAAGAAATATTAAACATCCAAAATATATAGAAATTGTGCATCCTTGTTTTCAAGACAAATTGTTAATAAAGATGTTAAATTTGACGCTCCTTGCTCAACATAAATTAATTTCAAGTTTAAAGTGATTAATGATTGAGGATACTTTGAGTTAAAAAAATTAAAATAAGTTAACTTTTCTTAGAGATTGTTTGCATGATCGCAGGCCCAATTCGACAACAAAACCACAGCAATAATGGGATTGTTCTTTGCTCTGACAACTCCGGCGGGAATAGCAATTGGAATGGGGATCAGTAATGTGTATGAAGAGAATAGTGAAACTGCTCTTATTGTCGAAGGCATATTTGACTCAGCATCGGCAGGAATCTTAATTTATATGGCACTTGTTGATTTCTTAGCTGCCGATTTCATGAGTGATAAAATGCTCAAAAACATTCGTCTTCTACTTGCAGCCAATATTTCTCTACTTTTAGGTGCTGCTTTGATGTCTCTCTTAGCCAAATGGGCTTGATGTATAGCTTGTTTGTTTCTTAGTGTAAATGTTAACTCCGTGTGAAAAAACTAATATTTTGTTGGTGTAAATTTTTTTTATTATGCATGGATATCCTTCTATTAACATGGGCATCTCTCTTAATAGAGATTAGAACATTAATTCGCCATGTTGTTGTGAGGGACTAACCTTAACCTTAAGCTCCATTGGTAATACTTTTTTCCTTTAAATTTAGTGTGTTTTGATTGAGGAAAATCCATGAAAAGGAAATAAAAATGAATTTTTTCAATGAAATCATACTTTAGCTTTATAATTTTTATCATTATTTTAGGTGCTGGTCTCTTTTAGCCAAGTGGAACTTAAGTTAGATAATTAATACTCCTTTGATTCTATTAATAGGGCAGAAAGAAAAAACATTTTTTGGTCCTATTTATAGGATACTAAGACAAATTTTGTATATGGACGTACAATTTTACCCTTCATTTATTATTTTGTTGATTTTGTTTACATGAGGTATAATATATGCTAAATAAGGATAAAGTTGAAAAGTTATTGAATTTCAAATGAGAATTAATGAGGTTTAAAGTTTTTTTTTAGTTTGTGTGAAACATGTTGGAAATAAATTATAAATAGAACCAGAGGAGTATAAGAGTTAGATAATTAATCTAGGGATATTAAGAAAATTAGTTGAACTGGTTATATGTAACAAATATATGTTAACTTTTCTAAATTGTCATATTTAGTTATATACATTAAAATTACCCCTTAATAGAAACCTTACAATTAATAAGGATATTTTGAGAAAAAAGAATTATAAATCTGAGAGATTAATTTTTTATATTTAAGACTGAATATAAAATATTAAAAATGTTTAAAAAATATAAGAAGTGGATCAGTGTCCACCCGGCTTTAAAATGTTCTTTATGAAAGATGTAAGGGAGAATTACCAACATGTCCCAAGAAGGAAGTTTAATTACCAAAAAGTTTAATGAACCTATTGTCATTTCATGTTCTGAAATTTGTCATTGCTTACCTTTTACTCATAAATAGACTTTAAAGTAATTAAATTTTTTTTAGAATCTGATTGTAATTCTCCCAGTATTGAATTGAAAGTTAAAATCTGAAAAAGGAAAAAGGAAAATTTGTATATGGATGTACAATTTTACCCTTCATTTATTATTTTGTTGATTTTGTTTACATGAGGTATAATATATACTAAATAAGGATAAAGTTGAAAAGTTATTGAATTTCAAATGAGAGTTAATGAAGTTTAAGGTTTTTTTTAGTTTGTGTGAAACATATTGGAAATAACTTATAAATAGGATCAGAGGAGTATAAGAGTTAGATAATTAATCTAAAGATATTAAGAAAATTAGTTGAACTGGTTATATGTAACAAATATATGTTAACTTTTCTAAACTCTCATATTTAGTTATATGTATTAAAATTACCCCTTAATAGAAACCTTACAATTAATAAGGATATTTTGAGGGGGAAAAATTATAAATTTGAGAGATTAATTTTTGATATTTAAGACTGAATATAAAATATTAAAAATTGTTAAAAAATATAAGAAGTGGATCAGTGTCCACCCCGGCTTTAAAATGTTCTTTATGAAAGATGTAAGGGAGAATTACCAACATGTCCCAAGAAGGAAATTTAATTACCAAAAAGTTTAATAAACCTGTTGTCATTTCATATTCTGAAATTTGTCATTGCTTACCCTTCACTCATAAATAGACTTTAAAGTAATTAAATCCTTTTTTAAGGATCTGATTGTAATTCTCCTAGTATTTAATTGAAAGTTAAAATCTGAAAAAGGAAAAAGGAAGTGTATAATGAAGGTCCAATTACGTCCTCTGCTCTCGGGCCTGGCGCCCTGGCCTAATTAAGAATAGAAGAAAACGAAGATAGAATAATTGGTTGGGCCGAATATGTTACAGCCCGGCCCGATATTTTTTCAAAATTTGTTTTAGAATAATTACTGCAATCCCCAAAATTCCCTAATAATTGGCATGAATTCGCACCGAATTCTTTCTTTCACGGTGATTCTCTCCGTTGGATCCAGCGGCAGCGGGCCGTCGTACTTTGTAAGTTATCGGAGTCAACTCCTCCGTTCTTCGTCCTCCTTGGTCGACGGCTTCACGCGCCAGAGAAATTGACAGATTTGAGAGAGAACGAAAGGAGACACGAGAGAAATTGGAAAGGGAACCTCGAAATTTGTTTGTTGGTATGTAATCTCTTCTTCTTTGACGTTGTTTCTTATCTTGTTACTGTTTTGCGTTTCCCCTTTCTCATGACTCTATCTTCTTGTCTTTGCGTTTTCATCTGCTGTTACGCGAGAAAGTACTGATGCTCCCTCTCCTTGTCTCTGCCTTTTCATCTGCTGTTATATATATATAGAGATATATATATCGACCCATATTTGTTTTGGTCATCATTTAAATATCTGATTCGGTTGCTATTCACAGCAATCATTAAATTTCGAAAATCATCATTTGTAGATTGGCAATGGGAAAGAATGAGTTTCTCACACCCAAGGCAATTGCTAATCGCATCAAAGCAAAGGGGCTACAGAAGCTTCGGTGGTACTGTCAGATGTGTCAGAAACAATGTCGAGATGAGAATGGGTTTAAGTGTCATTGCATGAGTGAAAGTCACCAGCGTCAAATGCAAATCTTTGGGCAGAACCCAGAACGGATAGTTGAGGGATACTCTGAAGAGTTTGAGAACACTTTTCTTGAGCACATGAAGCGCAGCCACCGATTCAGTCGTATAGCTGCCACAGTAGTTTACAATGAATACATTAATGATAGACATCACATTCATATGAATTCCACACGGTGGCTTACACTAACTGAGTTTGTCAAGTATTTGGGTCGGACTGGAAAGTGCAAGGTCGAAGAAACACCTAAGGGTTGGTTTATCACTTACATTGATAGAGATTCTGAGACTCTTTTCAAAGAGAGGATGAAGAATAAGAGAATAAAGTCTGACATGGCAGAAGAAGAGAAGCAAGAGAAGGAGATACAGAAACAAATAGAAAGAGCTGAGCAGTTAATGCAGCCATCTGCCACTGGATCTGATCAGCCTTCACAGGCTGAGGTTCCTAGAGAATTAAAAGTGGAAGATGGAACTAAGATTGGGTTTTCTCTTGGTTCATCAGCAAAACCTGTAACCAAGGAAAAATGGGGGGGACCGAAGGTTGTGTTCGATGAGGTTGAGGATGCCAAAAAGGAAGAAAGCAACCGTGGAGGCTCTTTGAAGAGGAAAGAAATTGGTGGTGGAAAATCAACATTGGACGAATTGATGCGGGAAGATGAGAAGAAAAGGGAGAAGATTAATAGAAAGGATTACTGGTTGCATGAGGGGATTGTTGTTAAAGTCATGAGCAAAGCTTTGGCTGATAAAGGGTATTACAGGCAAAAAGGTGTTGTGTTAAAGGTGATTGACAAGTATGTTGGGGAAATAGAAATGCTTGAAAGCAAGCATGTGCTTAGAGTTGATCAGGCGGAGCTTGAAACTGTGATTCCACAAGTTGGTAGTCTTGTCAAGATTGTAAATGGAGCTTATCGTGGATCTGCAGCAAGATTGTTAGGGGTTGATACGGATCACTTTTGTGCCAAGGTGCAGATAGAGAAAGGCCCTTATGATGGTAGAGTCCTGAAGGCAATGGAATACGAGGATATTTGCAAAATAGGCCAATGAGTTTAATAGTAAATGTGATTATCTTGTAAGGAAACATGTACTTTGCTTGAACAAATTTGTAATTTTTCACTCTGAAGAGTCCTAGTCATTTACGGACTTGTAATTTCTGTTATCGAAATGTGGGTTATCTTGACCATTTTAACTTCTTACTTGATCTGGACAAGATTTAAAAACTGCCATCTTCTCAAATTTGTAACAACTGAAGAATGCTTCCCAGGATAGATGGGATTTAGAGCTTAAGGAATGGTGGATATACTATTTGCATCGAAAATTGTGGCAATTGTTTTGTTGCTTGAATTTGTTTGTAAATTTTGGAAATTTGATCGTGACTTAGTTTATCATTGATATTACTATTTTTTGTATTTTTAGTACCTTTTATTTTTAGTGATTCAACTTGTTGACTGTCCATATAATTCATGTATACAGCTTTATCCACATTTTAGAACTTAAAATTTGAGAAATTATCATATCCCAGCTATTGTATCATATCTCAAGACACAGAAGTGATTCATGTGCGTGCTTCATAGGTGACAAGTGATGGATGCTTTGACTTACTTGTACGATGCTTTAAATGTTTCTCTAATTTATTCTTGAGATTGGTTCCTCTATGACCCTACATGGGCATAAAAGTCCAATTAAAATGGTAAAAGATAAATATAAAAAAATAAAAATTAAATTACTTGGGGGAAAAACTCATTAACCGAATCCAAAGTTGAGCCATATTAACGGAATTGAAAATTAAGCCATGCAGGCCAAAGCTCAAGTGAACAGATTATCCATTTTGCCACACCAATTAGGTGGACAATGCTAAATCCAATTCAATTTTGGTTGAAGATAAAACCAAACCAAGCGTATAAACATTCCTCAAGTCTGTGCGCGTTGATGAGGCACTATTTTTACAATAACCTTTTGAAATGCAATTATTGCATGGCAAAATGATTACAACAAGATGAGCAACAAAAAATTCCTCCACGATAGTAAAAAAGAAGCAAGGAAGACATTTGATCTATTACAACCTGTAATAATCTACACTGTATTTATTATCTTCTCGTAAAAAGAATGCCAAAATCTGTTTCTGATTCAGCACATTCTTACAGAAAACCACACATTCTAATTAAAGAAGCTAGAGGAAGGTAAGCTTCTCCGATATCAGCGTTAATGCCGGTAATAGCTCAACATATCTGAAAATTTTCTTTCCCCAGGTACAACAGGAAGCATCCTTAAACATGGGACTGCAAACATGACTCAAGCTGAGCCGCCACGTACTCATTCCAAGCTATAATTAATGCAAACCAAGTTAGGCTACATCTCATTCCAAATGGATCCTTACAATTATATGCGAGAAAGTGACAAGTTTAATTAGGCAACTAAAATTTGTTCAGAATTGAAATTCACACAGAATGCAAACTGCATTTCATCCACTATATTTGCCTAAGCAAACATGCATGAAATGTTATGTGTTCCTATGGAATTTTTGGAGTCTTGTCGTTTAAATGAAACCAAAAAGGATGCAAAATATGCCTTTTGAATACATGAACTATGGTAAACTATGATGTACAAGCAATAGAAGATCCAACACTAGAAAAGCCACAGTGCATCAGACGAGCCAACGGTTGAAATTTCATCCACTAAATGATCAACTTTCACTCTAGTGATGCCAATTATGATGCGTGAATTAGGAGTTGTATTTCATCCTCCATGGTCCCATCACTCAACAGTCTTTGGGTTGAACCAACATATGGCAAATTGACTGAGATTGTTATTAAATCACTGTCTAGCACGAAATATTCTGGGAAAGGCCCAAAATTTCCATAAATGCAGTTGGTTAAAGTTGTAAGCCCTTATTTGAGTTTGACCATGGCCTTTCTGTTTAACAGAAGACCAAGTTATAGATTGACTAATTGAGTGCATTTCTAACGTGTTGCATGGACTAAAAATCCAAAGTATATGCGTCTGTGCTTATCTAAGGCTATAAGTCATCGCACTAAGATTTGCAATTTTGCATCATATAGAATTGTAAATGTGTCGAGTACTACCTATCATGTTCCTCCTCCCTCTCTTCAAGGATAACATAATTTGCCACAGAATCTTTTGGTGACCCTCCCGTGAGATCTTCACTTGCATGGCCTTTTTTAAGCTTCCAGTATCTGAAATTTAAAAAGAAATATTATAACTGAGGTGCACCAATATGACATTGGAAATCAAGTTAGTATATTTTATTGATTTGAGCAAGAATCCTAAAGTTCAATTGCATCGGTGTGCGTGATATAAACTTAAAATTCATGGATTTATTCATTTTGCATTTAGAGTTTGATAAAAAAAGAAAAAGGGAAAAATAGCTAAATAATACATCAAACCATAAAAGCAAAAGGCATTATGTTGAATCTATCCAAATGTCAAAGATCCATGTAAAACAAAAAATGCGGATACCCAATCCCACCCCCTCCCCCAAAAAAAAAATAAAAATCAGCCACATAAACTTCAAACTTCTGGAATTTGAGCACACTCGAAAGTCTGTTGTAAATGAAAAAGCAACCATTTCCAGTATTTGAAACATGAAACAAGAGAATTGTCCCACTCTGGTGGTACAGCAGATTGCCATGCATTTTGAAAAACCAAAGTATTTTATAAGACCAGTACTGAATGCCCCAAAGTATCAGAGTATAAAATCAAAGGGGAGAAACAAGTACTTGGGCCACGTAACTTGTTGCTTCAAACATATAGATGCTGACGACTTACTTGTACCAATTGAATAAACTGACCCCAACCATAATAGTGATGAGACCATATCCTTTTAACCAAGTAAATTCATCATGAAAGTACAAGACCGCAACCTGGATACATGTAGCATGAAAACAGTAAGTCAGATGCTAGTAAATGTCAGATCAGAGATCGCAGGATGAGAATATATTTAAGTAAAAGAAATAAATATAATACACTTATGGAAATTATAGTACTTGATTGATTAATAACTGTATGATAGATGGCCCAAATACCCCTAGGTTTCTATGTTAATCACGTTATCAATCTCGCTTATGATAAATATCTGCAAGGCACATAAAGAAGGTTAAAACACCTAATTGAAACTCCAGATTTTGTTTATTTTCATTGACATTTGACAGCATATAGTAATTTTGTTCATATTTTCCTGATAGCTAAGATAACAGTTTTCAGTCTTCTTATCCAATAGGAAAGAGTAAAACAATGACGTGGATTATCACCTCATGAAGTGACATGCAAGAAAAATTCTAGAGTGAATTTAATCAATCCTGAAAGCATTTTACATGATGAGTAATAAATCTTTACTGATATCTTAATATCTATCACAAACTCTTGCATTTCTTGAAAAATAGCACAGCTATGAAGCCGCTGATATAATGGTTGGCGGGAGAGGGAAAAAAAAAAAAAAGAGCCACTGATGTTACGGTTCCATGAACGCTAGTGTCTTCACGTCATGTTTTACTCATGTCACAACTATTCCATGAACAATCATGTCTTACTCAGTACAGGTAGTACAGAAATAAAAGGACTAAAAACTATCGAGAAACAATGATTAATATTCACATCAAGAAATGGAAATCATAAAACAATAGTTAACTACCAAAATGGTGACAGCCTCCTTGACCACCCCTGCTACTGTGACAGTGACTGCACTAGTTACAGAGACAAGAATGTATTCAGTTAATACCTGCAGCAAGAACAAGATTTATATGTCTAAGGAAACAGACCAAATTTCACCGATATACAATTAAATTAAACAAGAGAGGTTATTAATGACAGATCAAATACATATTAGGTAAATTAAGCATATTAGCATGATAAAGGGCAAAATCCTACCATCAGAAAGGCCAGTGCCCCACCAAAAATCATCAGCAAGCAACTTCGACTGATATGCGATGGATTATCAAAGTAATTGTTATCTTGGAACTCATCCCAGGGATCCATGGCAAGAGAGAGAAGAGCTGTTGCCACTGCCATTACCGGCGTTACGTAGCTCATCAAGGCAAGTGGATCTTTCAGACCTGAAATTATTTTTAGAACTACATATCAAATTTTTGGCAACAAGTAACAGCACTAGTAAGTTCTAACTTGAAAGTAAACATTGGTTAAGAAGAAACTGAAGGGAAGAGCATTCAAACAACAAAACATCAGACAATGGCAATTCAGCGAGAGTTCAAATCAATCACGCCTGATTGATGAATAAGATAAATTCTTATTCTTTTCTAAATATTAAATTATCATACTTCTCTAAAGGTCTAATTATGAGTTTCAATCCCAATAAGGTTTCAGTAGAAAACAAGAAACTGTAATATCTCTAGGTCTTGCAACCTAAGGCCACCAATATATCAAGTCCACTATTTTAACTCAAACACACCTTTATCCTATACGCTATAGTATAGTTTTCATAAACAAACTTCTGCTAGAATTAAAATGAACAAGAATCCTATCTTAAACGTAAAATTCCTAGAGTGACATACTTCCTTTCATTGATCTATGCCCACCATTTCTCATTTCCTGTATCTGGTTCAGCTTTTCAGGCATATTAATTCAGGCATACAAAATTTTAAGAAAGATAGGCTTCAAAAGCATTTACACAATTGGTGAGGGAGGTTACTCTGCCAAAAATTTATTGCCAATAAAAAAGGAGTCAATTTCTTTGTAAACGTGGCATAGGCAGATGGGAAAATTAATTCTATGTCAATGAAGTTATTCTCCTTCTGTGACATTTTATTTGGCAATATCCTCTTCTTAAAATTAAAGTCACCATAGTGGACATATCAGCTTTTCAACTAGAGTCAAAGTTGCATGATATATATAAAAAAAATAAAAAATAAAATAAAAACCACTAATGGACCTCCTCTTAACAGCTCAAGATTTTTGGTTGAATTGGTTCTTGATAAGCATTGGGACCTACCTAACCAAATGGCTCTTGCATGAGCTAGCACGTTAGATAGATTTTTACTAATCATATTAGGGCCTATAATTGAAAGTTTAATCTTTAAAGATGACAGGTTCTTGACAGAGTGTGATCAACTTCTTATAATAACGTGGATATTATAGTTTGCTAAACTCTTCAGATTAATATGCTAGACTAACATTGAGCACAGTTGAGCAAAATGGTTATGGAAAAAGTGGTTTTCTCATATATCACAACTACATGCATAAAACTGTCACTTCTGCATCAACAATTCTACACTATCATCAAGCTTTGAGAAGCTACTTCTTTCTTTCCAGTAAGGCAAAGTAAAACTATGTGGTCACTAAAATGATAGCTGAACTGCCTTAAATTTGACCAGAATCAAACGAGTAGTTTTCTTTCCAAATAAAAGGAGAAATTATATAAATTGAATAATGCTTATAAATGAACTGAATAATAATGATCTTAAGTGAGAATGTTAACATAAAATATTATAAAAATATGTATGACAACATTTGACATAAAATTATTGGAATGGAATTGCAAAGAGAACTTACCATATGTTTCTTTCTTTCACGTTAATTTTTGATGATGACATGCACGAAGAAAATGGAATCAGGTTCCAATCCAGAAAAATGGAGTGAAAATCCAAAGTCATTAAAGGAGGAAACCGAAAGAAACAATAACATTTGTACATTTGCGGGTACACAAAGAAAGAAAAACTTATAGAGAAATAAGAATTCAGATATCATACTTGCAAAAGGATTTGGGTCATGCACCAGCGAAAACCAGACATAACAGCAGCAAGCATAACTAATACGAATCCCCAAAATTCGAATTCTGTATCTTTTGCCACTACAGTACACAGAAACAAAGCTCACAACCTATATAAATAACTAATGCTTACGAAGTTAAATTGATAAATTTCATTTGAAAATGAAGAATCAAGAGGGCTGGGCATTGGGGTGGGTCTTACAAGGGTAAAATTAACATTTTTTTTTTACAAAAAAAGCTCACAATCAATATATAAATCCATAATTTTTTGACTGTTTTAACATCTTATCACAATTCTAAAATTTTTGTGATAGGGAAAATATTATTTATCACCCACTTGAAACCTGAATAGGAATTATGTGGAAGAAATTATATGATGTGCCAAATTCTGATAATTGATGCCAAAAATTGTCAGCAAACTATTTATGTGATTTTCGATTAGCACAAAATAACTATTCTTAGCTTCATTCTGGATGGTGCCAATGGCGGGGTGACACCATAGTGACATGAAAATCCTTCTCATAGAGGGAAGGTAGCGGGTTTGGTCTGCGAGGTGTAAGAGTGTGAATTTGCTGTAGTTGTTCCTTTAAAAAAAAAAAAAAAAAAACACTCCTGTCTGGATGCCATTTGAAGTATTTAATACTGAAAATAATTCAAGGGCAATAAATATTCTGCCTATCATTCTTCCTGAGAGACCAAGCCTAATCGCTGAACTTGAATGCAGCCACAACTGCGCTAAACCTCTGATTTTTTCTTTGCAACCCAATGCCTATTGAATTGTGAAAGAATAGGTGTGAAAGTGAGAGGTGACTTCTATACCTGTCATCAGTATCCCAATAGAAATAATTATCATGATGCCTGATAGTTTAAAGCTTGGCGTCTCCAACCTTGCAATCAATATTTGCAATTAGCTGGCAGAAATCAGGTGACAGACAGTGGTAGAAACATTCATCCGAAATATGTAAAAAAGTATGTGGAAAAGTTAAAAAGTTAAACAACCAGAATGACATGTTCTATCCAAATAGCAGAAGATTTTTTTTTAATGCTATTAAAAATGAATAATAAATTGTAATATCCACTTGCAACGAAAAGAAAGGAGAGCAGTTTACATTTTATGAGATTATAACACATAATAGACATATTGTAGAGTACGGCAATATCAAACAAAACAAGCACAGGAATATTTAGCATTGGAGTAGTCACAAACCACCATAGAACACTGAAGCACCCAGGCAAAATATGATCATTAGGAAACACCCGAATAAGTGAAGAAAAGAACAGCAAAGGCAAGTTGTTTCCTCGATCTTCCAAATTTTTATTAAGTAAATTAATAAGAACTTCCCCAAACTCAGACCACACAAACATCTACCAAATACTCAAAATAACTTATACCAAACAGAAGTGACTCCAGAACAACGTGAGAATAACCGGGAAGACATACCCAAACTAGAAACACAAGAACCTATGAAAATATGGAAACTTGGTTGAGGATATTACTTGGGAATTGAGAGTTTACCAGAACTTATTATAATCCCAGCATGACAAGGAAGAAGGTGAAATTCCTGAGAGTTGAAGATTTCAACAATCTTAGTTTCGTAGGGTTTTAAGACAGTAGGCAACGCTGTCCTCAAAGCACGCATTCTTAGAAGTAATTTAGAGAACAAACTTGTGGGTCTTGTTAAGTGCGTGTTATCAGTGACACAGTTCTGTTTTGCTGGCAAAATCACTAACCTTGGGCATACAACATGCGAACTAACTAATTTTGTCTTCTGCGTGGGACAAGTATCATCCTATCAACAGGCACACAGTCCTACCCTCCACCATCTTAGTAATTCAACATCTCATATTTTAGAATTTTCAACTATATTTAATCATTCAATTATACAATTAGTGTGGGCACATGTACATTTTATCATTAATGAGAATATTTTTTAATTGAATTTGCTGAGTTGTATATGAGTGTAAAGATTTTGATTATTTTCATATCCCTGTAAGTTTGGCTTGGACTTCAGGACCTTTTTGTATACCAGAAGCTTGTATTCCAAAATCAATCAGCGACAAGTATTTTTCTCAGCATTATTCCCCAATCAGATAAGTTACAAAGATCAAACGGAAAAATTACCTGAAAGCAAAAGCAAACAGAAGGAGAAAAATAGGAGCACCAGATTTGCACTGCAATGAAATGAAAAATGTAGATGAAGAAGTTACTTCCACAACAGTGAAATAAAAAATGTGGAGGATTCAGTAACTTTTTTTAAAGAAATTAAAGAACAAATCGACCTTCATTCTCTCATGGTACATGAAAAAGAAAAGATATATCACAAACCATTGTAGCAAATGTGACAGAGATGGAAACAAGAGATGCATTGCTCAGGTTAACATCCATTGCTGTTCCTAGAGCAGTCGGTACAACTGTGAAAGGCAAAGTCCATCTGTGGCATTAGTTGGTAGAAAAGTTAATATAATAAGCGGTTAAAATTTTACCATAAAAGTGCAAGTGTGGAAGAACAGCATGATAGGGGAGAAAATAAAATAAATAGAAAACGTGGCATGTCCAAAGGCTCAGTCTGGGACAATCATAAAGGAGGTTTGAACATTTGCAAGCATTGAGAAAGATATAGATAATTATGGCTTAAGTTTCAAGAAATATACAAGATTTGGTTTTGGCTGAAGATTTTTTTTGGGGGGGGGGATTTTTTATTTTTACAGAATAAGCTGAAAACACCTTTTTTTTCTGAGGTAAAATTTTTAGTTCATCTGAGTGCTCTTCTTGCAAAACCAAAAACCACTTCTCCACCGGGGGGGGGGGGGGGAACCAAATTAACACACAATGCCTCCATGTTATAAGCCATTATGGAGGTTACACGGCTTGAATAACAATTCCACTAGAATCCTGGGAAGGCAAAGGAAAAAAAAACAATGACTAACTCACAAGAGTTGTCGCCAATGACTTACAACTAAAGAATACACATTATTCCGAGATGTCAGGCATAAAGAAAAACAAGAGTCACAAGAAGGAAAGATGATTAGAGTGATTTAGCTCCGCTAGCCAGCTTAGCAAACTAAAACAGAGAGAACAGAGAAAGAAAGGAATATGTTAGAATCTCATAATTATGGGTTCTTCCATTTCCTGATTGTCCCCTATTTATCATGGAATTTTAGCATCGTAGTTAACTTATGTTCTTTCCTTTGTTTATTTCTATATATCAGTTTATCTTTGTTATGTGTTTATTTCCTTACTTTCCTCCTTGATTCAAGATATCGGTTGGCTGATTCTCAGGTCAATCATCTCCTTTAAATTTATGGATTCTATTTCAAAATCAGATGAATCATAAAAAATTTTGAATTCAAAATTTTACAGAATAAGAATTACAGAGAAATTGAATGTTTACCTCTCAAAAAGTAATCACTCCAAGACATGACCACACTAGTTGGGAATTTATGAGACCAAAACCAAATGATGAATTTTGATACCACAGCTTGCATTGCAAAGTGAACAGTATTCATCAATAAAGGAGCTGGGAACTTTCCCAAATCATGTCCTAACAGAGTTTTATTATACCTGCTCAAACCATTTCCGAATAAGAAATAAAGGAGGAAGAATTTGCATCAGGAATAACATTAAGCAGGGCATCTATTAGAAGGAACTTACAAGGTCAAAAATAGGCTGCAAGAGTACCACAGAAGTATGAAAAACAACGTCTTCAAGACAGAAAATGAATTCCTGGAGATTTTTTCTAATGATCCGTGAGAATTCACAGATATGGGGGAGCCAACACTAATTGTACCCCTTGCAGTCCCATTTTCAATGTCAAAAGGCACGTGCTTCTCAGTTCCAGTAGCCCTTAAATGAACAGATTCATTATCCATGTTGCCAATACCTTTCATATGCATAATCCCTTTATCGAAAGAGTCTCTATCTACAGGTTTACTTCAAAGTTCATTCCTTTCAGAGAAAAGGCATTCAGAATCAGAGTGGTCTTCTATCTCATCCACATTAACAAATTGCTAATTCACATTGAACACTCCATCTTTCATTATACCAACCTGAAAATGAAATCTCTCAAAAAGAAAAGGCAAATAAGGCAGGGAAAACTAGGCTTCCACTATCATCGTTGCTGATTGTTTTTCTAAAAACTTCTGTTTCTGAATCCAAGTCACTCTGTAGGATCACATCGAGTTATAGCCATTTATATACACCAACGCGATTCAGGACAGCCAATGGCCTATTAATATCATCACTTGCCACCAAGTCCGATAACATAAGTTATCTTAAAACAACTAGCATATGAACAACTGTTCAGGTTTGGATATCTGGATGAACTAATAACCAGTAACTAAATTTCGACCATCTTCACAAAGATACCAATATAAGATCTCAACCTAAATGAAGCAACTGCTCTAGAGCTCTTCCTTGGATCAATCTAAAGATTCCAGCTTTATCTGCGCAAGTCAAAATTCTCATAGTAACTTTCAAAGTTCAATTTGAATGCGGCTGTAATATAAAAATTGCTTGCAGAGAAAATTTCCTAAAAGCACTAATAGATACAAAACATTATACAATGAAGAGGCAAATATATAGAATACTGTTTAGATGCAATTTACAGTGTTGTCATATGTCAGACTGTCGCATACTACACGACAGGGTTATCTGCTTCACAGTGAGCCACGGTAGAGAAAGATTTTTTTTTTTCTCCAGTTCTATTTTAATTCGAAATAAATCCAATTAATGTCAAAATACTCTGTTACAGTTCACAGTTACACCCAAGAGAAAAATGCCATAATCATGGGAAAACTCCAAGGAAACTTATAACCAAGAAAGAGTTGAAAATCAGCAAATATTTTATTTTTATATTCCATAATGCAGATCGTGGTGATGAAAATATAAATAACAGATAACATCCCAGTTCCACCACGAAATTCAGCTCAAACTTGCCAAACTTGAAGAATGCCAACAAAACAAACATCAATTATTGTGATAAAAGGCATCGTTCGTCAATGCATTCATATTCGAGAAAATCAAGGGGAAAATAATGCCATTCAACTCTCGATTACATTCAATTATTATCTAACGAAGCCAGAGCTTGATCATCATATAAGCCGAGGTGAACATAGAACTTACCTGATAGATTAATGGAGAAAATGGGAGAGATCAGATTTTGGTGGGTTAGCTGGGCGTTAGTTAGTGGGATTCCTCGAATGAATTACGCTTTGCTCCCTTTTTTTTATTTTTTATTTTTTACCCACCACTGTAATATTTCAGCTTATAAAATAAAATCAAATCAAAATTTTCCCAAAATAGAAACAGAAAAGGACTGTAATAAGAAAACTGTCAGGAAAAACCCATTTTTCACCCCAAAAAAAATTGTGAAGGGAAAATCATATCACATAACATATTACCTCCGGCTATAATAATAAAATCTTGTTTGTAGACGGGAGGTAATATATGATAATAATTAAAAGATTAAGATAATATTGTAAAGTTTGGCCAAAAGAAAAATTGTAAAACAGTTTCTACTATCAACAATCAAGTTTTAACTTTCTTTCATCAATTGTATCATAGGTTTTTTAAAATTACTACTCAAACTTTTAAAATCATAGGACTAGTTACTTGTTAGGAAATCACTCTCCCAGAAGCTACAAAAGAGCGATATGATGCCACCATTATTATTACATGCTAGATTTTTTTTTTTGCCATCTATTACATATTAAATTTTTAATTTCTTACCATTTGAAGTCTTTCTTATTAGTTTTGTAAAGTTGGAATATATAAGAGTTGTTTTCCCAGAATTTTATAAGTATTTACATTCTTCTTTTGGTTTAAAAAAAATATTTTAGTGAGTTCAGTCTTGAAAACTCTCCAAATTCAAAACAAAGTATTTACAATTTACTTCTTGCAATCAGTACATCAAAAATAGGTTAAAATTGGTTTAAGGTAATTTAATGTAAAATATCTATTTTATTTTTTAAAAATTAAAAAGATTTTTATTTATGAGAAGAGAGTGAGACGATGAGTGAAGTAATTAATGCGCTCATACAACATTTAATCAGTAAGGTCTAAAATGAAAATAAAATAGTTAAAATTCTAGAAATATTTTATGTGCATCTTATAAATAAGACTAACACTTTTTTTACTAAAATATAGGTATCTTTTTATTGGAAGTAATCTTATTCGAGATACTATCAAATACTAAATGTGAGCACCTCTCTTCGTAGGAATTCAAATCTTAATTGATTATGTTATGAGAGATTAGTTTTTTTTGTTAGACCAAACCTTTTTGGTTAAATAAGACTAACTCATTCTAGAACTATATATCTCTCATAGGATGCTATTTTGGCCCAAAAGAGAGGTTGCTCCACCATGTGGGTATAATTAATAAAAATAAAGGATCATAATTTGAGACAAGAAAGTCAAAAAGCATGCATGATTGACAGTGGCCTTGAAACGGATGTAGTGCAGACAAAACTGATGATGTATGTGCCCCCTAAGCTTAGCAAGACAAAGCTAAGTGAGACTGGGAAGCTTTGGTGGTTTTTTTTTTTAAAAAAAAAAAAATTGTTTGTTCTTTTGTGCAAAGATTGGGGATCCTTTGAATACTAAATTACTAATGATGATGATTAAACCAACGTGTTTGTCTAATGGAGTCATAAAAGTCATTTGATTAAAGTGGTTTCACATGTTGAGTTTGTTCTTTTCATAACCAGCTGAGATCACTTATCATGTCAATAAAATGATAATTAACCCAAATTGTCAACCATCTTTCCTTTTCAAGAACACAATTAATTCAAATTGTCAAAATTGTTGCATCATACCAAATAAAATGGTTGAAAAGACAATACAGCCTTAATTTAATTTCTAATTTCAAAATTACAAGTCCTTCGCTCTTTCTCAAAAGATTATAATAAAGTCCCACTTAAAAAAATTAAATATAATTTTTTAAAAAATTATTAAATTATTTGAAATCCTAAAGGACCTTATTATAAGAAATTTTATTTATTTAGCTACCAAATTGTTCTTATCCTTTTTTTAAAAGGTATACATTGATAACTAAAAGTATAATTGTTAACAATTTAAAGTGTAATGATTAACAACTATCACAACAAATATTGATAACTCACGCATTATATTTTTGTGATGTGCTGAAAAAATAGGTTGTTAATACTTGCCACGATAATTGTTAATCGCTAAATTTTAAGTTGTTAATGATTAATCTTTTAGTCGTCAATATATACTGAAAAAGAAAGGGTAATTTGATAATTAAAAATCTCTTACAATGACATCCTTTCAGATTATAGAATAATTTGATGATTTAAAAAAAAATTTATATTTAAATTTTTTGAGTGAGACCCTATTATAATTTTTCCTTTTCTATATTGAATTTTCGACTGAAATCATTTTATTTGGTTGTTTGGATAATGTCTGGTAGTAATTTTTTTTGGTCCAAGAAAATTCAGAAAGCCGACAGAAAAGCGTGTCACACCGATATCCTATGGCTTCGGGTCCAGGTGGCCCCTAATCTACCAGACCAAAGATATTTAGATTCAATGGGTCCCAATCACTGTTCTTGTCTCGACGGCGGGAAGGGAAAAATCGCTGTTCTTTTCAATGAAAAATTATCTCCTTCTCATTAAAGATATTTAATTCTTCATCCTTTCATTTCAGCTGCAAAAGCCTTTTCCTTCGCCATCTTCCTTTTCACTTCTGATTTGCTGAAGTCGGAGAAATGGAGAGTGAAGTAGTGAGACGCAGAGTTCATACGATCGCAGCTCACTTTGCATCAAAGGATGATATCTCACCAGCCCATCTTCTCCCAATGGTATTTCTTTTCCCTTTTTGGATTTTGTTTTTTCCTTTTCTTTTGGATCACTATGGTTGGTTCCCAAGAAAATGCTGGAAAAATGATCGTATTATGTTCATGGATTTCCATGAAATAAACGCAATAGTGAAATAACTTGGATATAACATCCCCTTCTATACACATACCTGGTTTCATCTGATTCTGAATTACTTTCTTTACTCATCCATTCCAGAACTGCAGTGGTAGTTTGAACTCTGTGCTCCGAAGATGTGATAATAAAATTTATTTTGCACGCCAAGCGTCTGCGTCTCTTGGTCCTTTTATGAGGCAGACTTCTCTGGAAGAGGTTCTTACAATTGCTTTATTTTTTGACATTCTTCAAGATTCCATTACTATGAACATATTCTTTTATGTGATTTGCTAGAAACTGTTCTTCTTCTAACTAGTTATCTGTCCGCAATAAATTTCCAGGGTAGCTTCACTTCCCCTGTCCAATCAGCATCAAAGGATGATATCTCACCAAACCATCTTCAACCTATGGTATTTCCTTTTTAAGATCCTCCCTCTTTTTCTCGTTCGCTATGGGTGATTCCCGAGAAAATGCTGGAAAATGAAGGAAATTGATCGGATCATGTTTATGAGTTTTCATTATCAGACACGCGCAGTGTAGTCACTTTTGTATTAATTCTTTATTTACTCATCATTTCAGAACTGCGGTGTGCCCCGAAGATATGATAATAAAATTTATTTTGCACGCCAAGCGTCTGAATCTCTCGGTCCTTTTATGAGGCAAACTTCTTTTGAAGAGGTTCCTACAATTGCTTGATTTTTACCTGCTTCAAGATTCCTCAACCATGAACATATTCTTTAATGTAACCTTTCAGAAATGATTCATTTTTTCTCACTAGTTATCTGTCCACAATAAATTTCCAGGGTAGCTTGACTCCCCCAGTCGCTCCCAAATCCTGTGTGGCATCTGAGACTCCTTGTAATGTGAGGGAACCTTGCTTTGCTAGATCCGCAAGGACAGAGTCAAATTTCCAGAGTAGCTTGACTTCCTCTGTCGCTGCCAAATCCTGTGGTGTTGCATCTGAGACTCCTTGTAATGTAAGAGAACCTTGTTTTGCTAGACCTACAAGGATTGAATCCAACTTCTCAAACGTTTTAATGGGTCAACCCCTGGTCCAGAGCTACGATGTTCTGGTGCCCAACCCTCCTAGTTTCGCTAGGCCAGGCAGACGGACAGCAAAAGAAGACCAGTTACCTTCTGAGAAGAAAATGTGCCGTTCTGAAGTCAGTGGTTAGTGTTTTGAACTCTGTATTGTTAGGATCTCGTGGAAAAAGAATGTATAATTCTGAATTGTTTTCTGTTTGTGGTCACAAACTTTGCTAAAATAACAATGGCAAGCAGCTTTAATTCCATGTATTTGGGATTAGGTATCCAAGAAAGGGAGTAGTCTAACTGGATTCTGTTTCTGGTACCTTTTTGACGCCCTTCTCTACTGCCTTTTTAATGAGGGTTCCATTTAGCTTCAAGTTTTAGTTAACAGTTTTCGCTCCTTGCATTAGAAGTTTGCTGTCCTTCATGCTAATTTAAATGGTATGGGGAACAGATTGAGTTTGTTAATAGAGGAACAGGGACTTTTTGCTTGTCTCTGTCTACATAAGTCTTTATGTTGAGTGAGAGTTTGGTAAATCAAAATAGTCTTCATGCAAGCAATCTGTGGTCTCTGTAAGATAGGATCAGTTACTTGATTACTGTTGATTTGGAGTGATTTGTGTTTCCTATGTATTATAATTTCTTATTCTATTTAGGTTACCCCTCACATTGGTTATTGTGATTATTGTAGTTATTGTGGATTGCATTTCCTTATCCTTAGGGTTTCACATTCTTTTTTTATGTAAACCTTACCAAGTTAAATGAATAAGCATGATAAAATTTAACTTCAGTAATGCCTCTTGTTCTTCTTCTTGAGTGTTCTCTCTTTAAACTTTATCTCTGCTCAAAACTATCTGTTTGAGTTCCTGATGATGTCAACAATATGCAGCGCAGAATCTTATCATTGTCAATTTGCCTTTATAGTAATGAAAAACATATTGGATGAGATTATCTTGCATTTTCTATATAACGGTATTTGTAATTTTCGTTGCAGGAGTTGAGTGGTCCCCAAGGATGGATGTTGCAGAATCAGAAGGAAAATATGTCATGACAGTGGAAGTGCCAGGTGTCAGTATCAAGGACATAAGAGTAGAGGTTGATGATCAAAAGTAAGATGCATGTCTTATCTACAGCCATTATGGTCTTCAATTCAACACATTAAGTTTTTGTTTTTGTTTTCTTTTGTGTGTTTTGGGGGGGGGGGGGGGATATGAGGACCACTATATGATCAAAGCCATTCTTGATCTTGTGTATAAATTGTTTGAAGTTTTAGACGTCTTCATTTCTGATTGAAATGCTGCTGTGTGCTGTTATAGGTTGTCTGTCAAAGGCAAACGTTCCACTAGCTTTTGGAGAGTCACGGGTAATCCCAATGGTTCATTTTCTTCATATCATAGGAGAGAAATATTATATGGACCATATGAAGCAGTTTGGCCACTTCCTGCTGGTGTAAACAAGGACAGAGTATCTGCTGAGTTTTTGTAAGTTGCATGGCGTCTTCATATTAATTCATTTTCTTTATGTCAACCCTCTCTCTCACAGAAATACAGCTCTTAACCTTAGATTATGCTTCAGATGATTCATGGAAAATCATGTGCCCGTTCCTCCCATAGATCAATATATAGGATCAAATTATTTTTTTGACCTGCATTGCCTTCATTATCTCAGCAGCTCAAATAAAGTTTGAGTAATTATGGTTTTTGAGATGTGATTTTAAACATATAGAGGTTTTCAGGCTTCCCTAACTTCTTAGGTTTTGTCACTGATTAAAAGTGGTTAGCCTATAGGTAATACTAAGAACTACTCTTCCGGTCTTAAGTATAAGACTCTTTTTATAGTGTAATTTACACTGTAAAAAGAGTTTTATATTTAGGACCGGAGGAGTATAATACACCAGAAATTTCCTAAGTACATGAAAATAGCAGTTTATTTACCTCAGTGAAAACTGATGAATTTTTTGGTTTTCCGTTTCAGGGATGGATTCTTACAAATTATTATCCCTAAAGTTTGAAGTTGACGGAGCTGGTATCATACTTGGAATTCTGATATCTACCCATATCTCGATCATTGTATTATGTGATAACTTCATGCATGTTTATTAATTATTCAGTCATGGAGGGAAAAAATGAGTGATTGTGTCTATGCTTGGACAATCTATTTGTCTTCTTTTGCATGCTGCTCTGCAGCTCGCAATGGCATTGTTGTGAATGAGCCAAAAAAACAATAATGAGCCATATCCTTCTTTACTGTTATGTACAAAGACAAAAACTTGAGTATGAATGTACTGGGGTATAACGGTATGTATTATACTTTTTAATTTTTATTATTAGATCAGGTGTTCTCTTTCTCAAAGGGAAAGCAAATATTATCATGGGGAAAAAATTATTACAGAATAACATAATGGTGGGTCTGGTATGTTGGAAGGGATTATAAAGGAAAGTGGAGGGAATGATATTACTTTATACCTTGTTTGGCATGTTTTATACAAGATAGAACTATTTCTTGCTTTATTGTACTTGGTAGAGTAGGAACATGATAAAAATGGAGAAGGTATAATAATTGACCAAATTATCATCGATATAATTCTGGTTGTGTATACAAGGGCTATTCGGACGTTTCCTACACTATTCGATTGAGTTGCAGTGCTACTCCTTCCATCAACGATTTGTCCCCCCCAGTGTAAGGGGTGGCATTTGGTATCAAATTTGGATCTAGCTTCAGTTAGGGTAATGATGTGTCTTATTGGCATTTGCTGCCTTTTATTTTTTTTTTACCAGACATTTGTTGCCATTTTAATAGAAACAAAATGGGCCTATATTCTTGTAAGACAGTAGCATGAAAGTTTGTTGGGAGAATCACGTGAGGTTCTTAAAAAAAAAAGTATAATTACAAAAAAATCTCAATCATAAGTGATTAATTAAAACTTTGTGATTTTTAACTTCAAAATTTGTCATCAGAAACTGTTCAGCTATCATGAGATTTTGTTTTTGATTTTTTTTTTTTGGGATTTCATTGATATTCTCCTAAATTTCTTTATAAGTAGGAGTTTGTAGGTTTGATTTTGTTGGTAATCTCACTTGTTCCTTTAAATAAAAAAAATTAGAAACAGAATGGGAGGGGCAACAAAATTCAAGCGAAGCAAAGAAATTGGGTGGGAGGTACTCACAAAGAGTAAATGGGAATTTCCTGATGTCACTCTTATCATATATTCTAGCTTTGTGATAAACTTTGGACCATCCAAAATTTGCTTTGGATAATCCTAATTTAAAATTTTTAATTTTCAATTTTTTAATCATAATTTTTTTAAAAAAGTGTCAATTATAAGATTACTTTTGTTTTAAATTTTGTATCTATTAAAATAAAAAAGTATTATTTAAAAAATTCAATTAAGTATCAGCTATTCAAAATTAACATGGATGATTTAGATCAAGATGAGCATAAAATTTTCTCCGGGGTTTTATTTATAAACTTGATGAAGAAGATGCTCTGTCTGCTGAATGATGGGCTTGCCTGCATGGCTTAAAAATTGCTTGGGATGATGGCCATCGAAATGTTATTCTTGAATCTGATGCTGCGAACGCCATTGAGCTTCTGAATGTGGAACCTGAGGTCTGCCATGCTGATTATAATGTTCTCCAAGAAGTTAGGACCCTCCTAAGCAGGAATTGGAACGTGCGACTGGCTTACGTGAACAGGGAAAGCAACAAAGCTGGTGATTTTATGGCCAAAAGAGAACTTGAAGCTGTAAGAGGCTTCCACATTGTTTCTGAAGTTCCCAGGGAACTGGCTTCAATTCTGGCTCTGGATCGCACTAATATTGCTTTAGATGATCATGTAGAACCTTGATGAGAATTCCTTTGTTATCAAAAAAAAGATGAGCATAAATAAACGTGTAATGTTCGTCCTTTTTTTTCCAAACAAAGAAGTTTGCTTGGGTGTGATTGAAAAGTTGTTAATGAGAACGTCTTTAAAGATGCAAATTGATTATACTAATTGATAACCCATTATACTCATGATATGAATCTGATTCTCTAGGTATATTTAAACCGTCATAGAAATTTGAGGAGGCATAATTTTTTTTTTTTGGGTCAAACTTGACGAGGCATAATTTGACCAGTAAATTGTAGATGCTCTTCCGGTTCTTAAATATAAGACCCTTATACTAGTGTGTATAAGGGTTTTATATTTAAAACCGGAAGAGTACCATTCTAATATTTTGTAGAACAGTATCTTAAGGTTTTTGGTTACCTTTGGAAAAAAAGAAGAGAAAAAACTTCAACGCTACTCTATGCATTTCTCAAATATGTGGAGAATTTGGACCCCCAATAAATGCAAATGACTACTCCCTCCGTTCCTTATTATAAGAGACGAATAACCGAATTACGTTAATAAAAAAAACAGTTAAAATTAGTTAAGAACAATTAATATGTAAAAAGTATAATTTTTTTTCCAAAAATGCCCTCATTAAGAAGGAGAGAGAACATGAGAGAGAACAATAGTAATTTATTAAAAGAAAGAAAAGTGGGAAGGAGAGAGAGTGTGAGTTGGAAACAATAAATATGGGTAAAATAGGAAATCAACACAAAAAAGTAGAGACAACTTTTAAGTGTCTCTTATATATAGGAACATGCCATAAGCACTAAATGTCTCTGATAATAAGGAACGGAGGGAGTATTAAATTGCAAGATGTGTGATTGATTGATTGATCAAGGCATTATTGTAGTAAATAGGGAAATAGAGCCATGCAATTAAAACCCGATTGTAAACATATTTAATGAATTGGCAAATAGACCCGATCGATTAATTAAATTATTGGGTCACTATAAAAGATTAGTATAATTCATCTAAAAATTATTAAATAAGTTCCTTTCCTTCCTCAGTCAGAATTCAGAATGCCCTCGTTTCCTTCACAAGACAATTAAGTAAATAACACACCATAAATTCAAGACAATAATAATTCATAAAAACAAAATTGAACAATTCATTGCTCCGATTAAATGTTGATAAATGCCGATATTTATTGAAAAAGAAACGCAACCATCAATGTGGAAAGGGAAAAAACAGCAATTTTCTTTGGAGCACAGGAGCACCTTTCGATTGTGAGAATTCCTCCACGCCTCGTGACTGTCGCCGAAATGATTTCAGTTTTCACCATAATAAATTCCTTCTCTAAAGCAAACCATCTCATCTCCATCGTAATAAATCCAAGACAACAAAACCAATTGCAAACACTACATATGTGTGTACCCATTCTCTATTTAAGCTTCCAAAGCATACGCTTTAGCAAGGATTCAGATATATACTTGTTTTTCTTTTAGCAATGGCTGTTTCTGTTGCTCTAATTTTGGTGGTCATACTAGTGCCATTTATTGGGGTTGTGAATGGGAAAAAAGAAGAGCTTGAGGGGTGTGATCTATACAATGGAAGATGGCTTTATGATTCTTCGTACCCACTTTACAATTCAAGCCAGTGTTCCTTCATAGAGTTTGAATTTGATTGCCAGCAAAATGGTCGTCCTGATGATCTTTATCTCAAATATAGATGGAAACCCAATTCATGTGACCTACCAAGGTATCCTCTTCTTCTTTCAACCCCCCCCCCTTTTTCTCTTGATGAATTGTGAATTTTTGACATCGCATAGAAAGATGATTTTCAACTTTTAAAGTTCCAAAGTGAATTCTATAATTATGAATGTGTGTGGCAAATAATGTGACACAGGTTTAGTGCAAGGAAGTTCCTGGAGAAGTACAGGAATAAGAGAATAATATTTGTGGGAGACTCCATAAGCTTGAACCAGTGGCAGTCACTCACCTGCATGCTTCATTCACGATCTCCTCATTCTGAATACTTGTTAGAGCGAGTCCAAGGGGTCTCTACCTTCACCTTTCTGGTCAGCTTTTATTCTTCTTCCATCTTTCATTGAACTAACTATATGATAGAATTTCAGATGCTCTTCAATATATGTTGTGCAACTTATCATTTATGATGACATAACAAACTTTCACAAGTTTCGATGGATTCACATTTCCCACGAAATCATGATTCCTGTGCACAAGACAAGAATTTTTTGCAAACATGCTGGACAAAATTGAAGCTGTGTGCGCGTAAATATGCATGACAAAATTGAAGTTGTGTATACGCATATCAGACAGAGAGAGAGTCAACCCTTTTTACCCGAACCTTGTTCCAGAAAGAAACGAGAAGAACTAAACAAAAGATCAGGTGTAAGGCCAAAGTCATTAAAAGCAAACATGTCCACCATCCAATGCCTCAATGAAGAACTAGATAAAACTTGTTAGGGAGCCTCCATAAGGTTTTTGAAGAGGGTGTCTTGTAAAAATGTTCAACAAGACAAGCGAAGATAGGATTATGGTCAGCTCCTACAACTGAGGTTGGGTTCTTTCATATTTCATGCTGGATAACAAACAATCATGTGCTTTTTGTGTAGAAACAAAACGTGTCGTTGATACTTTCCAGAAACGCATTGCTGGTAGACATTGCTCACAAGTCATGGGGGAGGGTTCTAAAATTGAACGCCATTGCTGACAACGATGCTGAACTGTGGCAAGGGAGCCATGTCTTGGTGTTCAACTCATGGCATTGGTGGCTTCACCGTGGCAGGAAACAACCGTAAGAACACAAGACTATTTACCCATATAGATGAATCTGTTTAGCGGGCACTGTTATTGGATAGATGGAGCTGAATGTTCTCATTCAAAAACAACAATATCAACTAGTCTAAACATACAGTCCATTAGGAACAAAGGAGACTGAGCTCTCTAATATTTCATTTACCCGGACTCTCAAGCTTTCAGACTTTTAAAAGGTTAGAATATAAAAGTAGATCTAATTGTGATGAAGTTTGACCTTGCTGAGAGATATCATGTGTAGAAAATTATGAACAATGGTTCATAAATGAACATATAACTAAGGAGAGTGTAATCACACCTATATGACCTTAAAAAAGGAACATTAAGCTTTTTTTTACTTTTATCATTTGTTTCACGGGGTGATTTGTTCGTAATGGTTTTGAATGGCATACAGGTGGGATTTCGTTACAGATGGGGATCGTTTATATAAGGACATGGATCGTTTG
Source organism: Neltuma alba (assembly GCF_004799145.2). Taxonomy (NCBI): domain Eukaryota; kingdom Viridiplantae; phylum Streptophyta; class Magnoliopsida; order Fabales; family Fabaceae; genus Neltuma; species Neltuma alba. The sequence goes on from NW_021637479.1 coordinate 28,915, forward strand.
GTTGCCTACGAGAAAGCCTTGTTAACATGGGCTCAGTGGGTGAATGAGAACATTGATTTTACCAAAACCAAAGTATTCTTCCAAGGGATTTCACCAACCCATATGAAGTAAGTCCAATAATTTTAGATTAAAAAACTCAAAATCATTTACCAGTTACTTATAGCCTTGATTGCAATATAATTCACCATCCGTAACGCAATGTACTTTTTAACAAGAAAAAAAGGATAATGCCGTCTCATTAGTACTATATTCACCATTACTAAATTTTGAAGCAACTCATGATCTAAGGTAAATAATTTAGATAAAAATTTGAAACCATTTACCTGTTTGTTCATATTCTTCATCGGTACAATATTCACCATTCTTCACTCACTATATTTAACAAGAAAGAACAAACAGTCAAGCATAGACATCTCATTATTGCCAGTGCTAAATTTTGGGGGAACTATGACGGAGACAGTTGCGGTGAAGAAACAAGGCCAGTGTTTGGTCCTCCACATCCAAGAAAAAGGCTTCCAGCTCAAGTGATACTAGAGAGAGTGATAGGCAGCATGTCCAAGAGGGTACATCTGCTTAACATAACACGATTGTCACAGCATAGAAAAGATGCACATCCTTCTGTTTATGGTATACCAGGAAGGCACATTGGCATGGATTGCAGCCATTGGTGTCTTCCAGGAGTTCCTGACGCATGGAATGAGCTCTTGATTGCTGAGCTCACAAGCGGTTAAGATTGTATGGCCCTGCCTGCACCGGATGGATTAGGGAGGGCAAATATCAAAGTAATCAATGAGTATCAAGCAAACGAGATACCATACACACCTTCAGTTTCAAGTAACCAATTTCAGAGATACAATAATTGGCCTAGGTTCCTTGTTTTCTTTATCTATGGATTGAAAAAAGAATGATAGATTGGTCTGTCTGCTGATTAGACCAAAGTATAGATGCAAGTTTCATGCTTCAATTTCAGATAATATTTACCTTTTAGTCAGCTCTCTTTCATATGCAACTTTCATGCTTCGATTTCAGTTCCTATTTAGCTTTCAGTTAGTTATCTTTCCTTTCAAAATACTAGCTGCTCTACATTTAATCATCCAAACGGCCACCTGTGTTTTTGGATAAAAGAAAAAGAAAAAATTTATGTCATCCTCCATTCCTATGTTGCTAATATTGCGACTACATTCATTAGCTAATGTTACTAATTAAACTCATAATGAAAATCAATTGACCCTAAAACGTCTAATAACAATGGGTCTAACACAAGGGAGACAGAATGGCAAGGGCCCCGGGCAAGAGGGCGAATCTGATGTTGTTAAGATTTTACCAAACAGCCTATTATATGCGCAAATTGCCAGATTCAAAATTGTAATTTAAGTTTAATATTATTTTGATGATTGAGTGGAAAGAAAAACAGTCAGTTATAACCATGCTATGATGCACGGGAAACTTAAGCATGGCAATAAAGATCTTTCCAGGGTAGAAGAAAGTAGATCGTAGATTGAATCTTCCAATCTATTAACCAACAGAAATAAGAAAAAATATAACCAGGTCAATTTATAAATTTTAATTGCATGTCAGATTGCCAACATGGAAACTTTTTCTGTGTGCTTGAAAACATTATATGCGAAAATAAGCAATGGAAAGCACATGACAGGGCAGAGCTCTACGTTCAGGATGATCCGCTACTTCCCCAACCTATCCATCAAAGCTATTTAGCACCAGTCACTGTACTAACCAGATGGATAACATTAAAGTGACTAATACCATAAAAATAAAGCAACAGGTATGGACAATCATAGTTGCTTTGGCGCTGTGCTTAATACGATGAAAGTAATCTTGATCAGGAGCCTGCTTACCATGAGGCCCCTCAAACAGCAACCACATTTCATCTGTTACGGAAGGTATATCCGATACTTATGACCCCTATTTGAAGCACATAAAGCAAGAAGAGAGAGAAGAGAAGCAAAATTAAAAAAGAAATATCAGAAGAACTAAAATCAGGATATTTCACTAAATAGTGAGAGGAAAGTAAAGAAACAAAATTAGGAAAACAGAAGTCAGAAGAATGTAAATGAAAGGAAAAACATCATATGGAAGACTAGTGAAATAATAATTAAAAAAAGCAATAAAAAAATCAAGCAGAGACCTCATGATACAGTGTATTGGTTCAACCTAAGCAAGAGTTAGTAAAACGAATGCCAAAAGAAAAGGAAGGAATAAAATAAATATACCTATTGCGATTGATTTTTAATCTTTAGTAGAACATTTTGAAGCCACTGCCAGTCTCAATTTTGGATCCCAGATTGCTAATACCCCACTTCATATGCTTCAAACCCATTTACAACTTTTGATATAGACCTCCCTTGATAGATAATCAAGTAACCAAACCTCTGCTTACCAATAGTCACCACAAGAACATTCGCCATGTCTAAAATGGTGAAACCTCTTCCCATCTCTAACAACTATCTCACGCTCCACCACTTTAGAAATGAACTTGAATGCATTATGGCAATCCCCACAAATCCTCAGGTTTTTAAAAACTCTTATTGAAGCTCCTATAGGAAGCTTCATAATTCCAAAAACAACCGCAAGCTTTTCACTGTGGGTAGACAGAGCAAGTTCCTTATGCTCAGATTCCATATCATGTAATACGAACTTTGTATCAGGGATGTACCCCAATTTTCTCATTTCAAATACCAATTGTTCTAGATATTTGTACACTGCCTGAACCTCAGGGTGTACAGTATCATCAACTAAGAAGACATGGACTTTGTTTTCAACTTCAATCCAACTACAACCTGGTTCCTTCTTAACCCCTCGTTCTCTCATTAGTTTTCTTACTTTGGCTACGTCTTCCCATTGACCTAAAGTAGCATACATATTGGAAAGGAGTATATAGGTTCCATCGTGCTGAGGCATTAGCTCAAAAAGTTGTTCTGCAGCTTCAATGCCTAAATCTATGTTCCCATGAATGCGACAACCAGCAAGAATAGCTTCCCAAATTGGCGCACCTGGCTTAAAAGGCATTGATTCAATTAGACTCTTTGCTTCATAGAACAGACCAGCACGGCATAACAAATCAACCATACGAGCATAATGATCTTCTCCTGGGGTTATACCATAACCACCCATTGTGTCAAAATAATAACGTCCTTCTTTAACCAAGCCTGCATGGCTACAAGCAGAAAGAACTGTGAGAAAAGTTATTCTATCAGGTAATATATCTTCCTTCAACATCTCCTCATAAAGTTGAATAGCTTGGACACCGTGTCCATGTTGTGCAAGGGCTGCAATCATGGCATTCCAGGTCACTGAATCCACATAAGGCGTTGTAAGGAACATGGAATAAGCAGATTCAACAACACCACATCTTGCATACATAGTAATTAATGCATTGCCAACTGAGAGGCTTGAATGATGGCCCAACTGGATAATCTGAGAATGAAGCTGCCGTCCATTCTCTAATGATCCTAAAACAGCAGAAGATTTAACTGCTCCAGCATATGCATAATCACATGGTTCGAGCCCCTCCAGTTTCATCTGGTTGAATAACTTCAATCCCTCTTCTCCAAAACCATTTTGTGCTAAGCCAGATATCATCACAGTCCATGTTAAGAGATTTTTCTCAGGCAAGTCTCTGAAAATGGATTTAGCTTCCTCAATGCAGCCAACATTGACATAACCTGACAGAATTGAATTCCATGAAACAATATCTTTAAGGGGCATCTTATCAAAAATATGTCTTGCCTCAATTAGTTTACCAAATGTACTGTATAATGTAACTAAAGCATTATTCACCGACAATAGAAAGTCATTTGAAGGTTGCACCTCTGTTCTCAGAATATAAGCATGCAATTGTTTCCCATATCTGAACAAACCAGCATTAGAAGAAGCACTAATCAAACTTGTGTAGGTATATGCATCTTTTAAAATTCCCCTAGAATACATTTTTCTGAACATGTCAAATGCTGCTTCATAATGTCCATGATGCACATAACCAGAAATCATTGCATTCCAAGCAACCTCTGTGTTCTCTGTCATCCCATCAAGTAATTCACGAGCTGCACTGAGATCATCATTCCTGACATACCCAGTAATCATTATTGTCCATGACGTTTCATCCCTCCGAGGCATTTCATCAAACAACTTTCTAGCAGCAGCCATCAACAATGTTGAAGATACGTGTGGTGCAGATGCACAATGAACATAAGCACATATTAATGCATTTAGTACTGATGTCACTGTCCCCAATCCCAACCTAATTACTTCACAGTGCAGCTGTTGGCACTGCTTTTCATCATCGGCTACAAGTGCCAATGCGCTGAGCACACTGGAGAAGGTAAAATTGTCAGGACTGAACCCTTCTTGCTTCATTTGTCGAAAGAGCTCAATAGCAGCATGACCATCATCATGATGAGAGTAGGCTGTAATCATGGCATTGTAACTAACAGTGTCTCGCATAACCAATGGGGTTTTATTAAAAATTTCCTCAGCCAGCTTTATATTACCCCTCGCAGAATACGTGGCAATGAATGTGGTTCTTGCAACAATATCCGGCATGGGAATTCTATCGAACAATTGGCGGGCATAGCCAATCTTGGATGATTTACAATATATATCTATTAGGCGGTTGAGGATGTGACCCCATGGCTTGAACCCAGAAGTTATCATGTGAGCATGGATGGCTCGAGCCAAGGTACAGTTGATGGGACTGAGGGAGCAGCATAGACTGAGTTGGGCTGCATAACGATTGGCCAATGCACGGACGTTCATGGCAGTGCTTATGGAAGTAAAATTCAGCAACAATTTGATATAAAATCTGAAAATCAACTGGCCTTGGCATAATTTTGTTCAAAAAGAACTTTCGTAATAGACAATTTCTGATTTGAACATGAATATCGGGATCCTCTGCACTAACATATGAAGACTAGGACGGACAACTGATAAGAAATTCTCGTAACAATGAAGTATTAAAGCCACATGTTTCTTCTTTGATATGTGCCACAAGCTTCCAGCACTCCCCATGCCGCTCAAATTCTGCATGCAAATAATAAGCAACAGTCAACCTCAAAATTGTTCGGGGGGGGGGAAAAACAAAAGAAAAGAAAACTTCATTACAGCAAATGGCACTCATGTTGACAAAGTAACGAGGCACGACATAATAGGAAACATGACAACTCAAAAGTCAGGGGAGGGATAGAATCTTCTTTTTTTTTAAAAACAAAACCATGACTACTTACCAACAAAACAGCATGGCACCATCCAGAACTTCAAAACGATTAATATTCAAAGAAGATGGAGATAGAGAACAGAGTAGAGATTATCCCCTTCCGCGGTGCCAACGGCCTCGAGCAATGCCGCTTAGTCAACTTCGGCCTTCTCAACTGTGTCAGCTCACCGACGGCGGCCGTGAGCACGAACCATGGATTGGTGGCGAACGTGAGAGACCAACGCCTTAATTTTGCTCCGCAAAATATCAAAAGGAAATATTAATATATTGTTTTCATAGTTTGCATTTGCAATTACACAATTTATTTCCTGGTTAATCCCCTATACTTTTAACCACAAGTACACCGGAGAAAAAAAAGAAAGAAACAAAAAGAACCATCAGTAAGACAATCCTCAAAATGGTAATGATGTTGAAGCGTCGCATACTGAATTGGCACATTTTTACTTGATTTGCAGGGGTATTAATTTTGTTTCTTAACAAAATTGCACTAGATGATTTCCCTGGGTTCCTTTTTCCGTGATAATTCAAGATCATTTGAGGGTTGAAATTGGTACACCGACAAGGCAACAAGTGAAAATTTAAATGAGAAAAAAGGATCACGGTGGTCGCGGTTGCGGGAAGCATAGGCGAACAATGCGAATTGCTAAGCCTAGACATGGCCTCGCATGCAACTTTCATGTTTCAATGTCAACATGCAACTTTCAAGTTTCAGGAGGTGTTAGAATTAATAGATTTTGGTAATAGATTTTGAAGAAAGTGATTGTAAGGAGGGAAAATGAGTAAAAAAAATCTTATGGATGATATATTACAGATATGTTGTATTCAAGAATCATACTTACACTTACACTTGCACAAATCAGATTCTTTGACCAATTAAAATTTCAAACAAGGATTTTTTTACCAATTTTTCTTTTTAATAAAGTGTGAATGTTTGGATGGTTGTTATTAAAATCTCTTTTTTTTTTCATATACAAATTACTAAAAATGACATAAATTAATACGATAATTAGATTAAAATATATTTTAATTTATACTTTTGTTTAAAATAATAAATGATATATGAAAAAATATAATTAGGTAATATTACCTCTAATTCCTAATATGAGAGCTAATTGGATGTTCAATTTGATTTTAAATATAAGACACTAATTTATTTTGTCTCACACATTTATCTATTTTTTTTAAAGTAGTCTTCATGTTAATTTGTACATGTTAAAAGTTCTATCAAATAGTAGTCCCAATGTATATCATTAACAAGTATTTGAGAGAATGCAACACCTATTTATTATAAATAAATAATTTAACCAATTTTCTTAATATTAAAAAATTAGTTATTTAGCTCTTATATTAAGAATCGAAGATAGTAATTGATATGTGTATATATTTTTATATCCCAAACCATGATTTTATACCTTCAAAAGCAAAAAAAAAAAAAAATTCACTTCATGAAAAACCATGGTTTAATAGCCAAAACCATAATTTTCAAATCAAAAGTGATTTTGAAAAAAATTAAGGTATTTGGTTACTCTTATTTAAACCATGATTTCAAATTTAAAAAGTGATTTTGAGAAAAAATGTGGTGTTTGGATAATTTTCTCTCAAAGCCATGGTTTTCTCTTCAAAACCATGGTTTGAAGAAATATCCAAACACCCTCTTTTAATCAGGTTCTCTCCCTGCCTTCCCATTCAGTCTTCCTTGTATGTGAACTCTTGTTATTAGACACTTTATAGTCCTTTGAATTGATTTTCATCGAAAGTGTTGGTGCCGATCTCTTTTAAAAATAAAAATACAAAAAGAAAGAATATTGATGAGTTTAATCAGCAACGTGAGCTCATGAATGTGGTTGTAATATTAGCAATATTGGAATGTACGATGACATAACTTTTCTATTTTTTTTAAAAAAGAGACTTTTTTGGATGATTAAATCATGTAAAGTGATAGTATTTTAAAAGGTACTAAAAATCAAACTTGAATCAGTCGAGATAATAGACTAAGAGTTAATAGGTCAAGTCGGAATTGAACTAGGAGGTCAACTCGGAAGTCAAATAAGTAAGAACTAAAAAAATAATTTAAATTTTTATTCTACCATCTAAGGACTAAATTTAATTCAGTACCTTAAATTATTAACAAAAGAATCACATACTTACAAGTTTTTAACCTTTTTTCACAATTCTTTTGACAAATTAATATCATAGTATCATCTTACCAAAATTACCAAATATCCATTTTAACAAAATATTAAAATAGATATATTATAATAAAATATTCCTACGTACAATTATTTAATCACTAAACTAATAATTATTAATAGTGTGAAAAAAAAAAAGGAAAAATCTTTTGCATCAAAATGGCTTCTTTAAAAAAGAAAAAGGAGAAGAAAAAAAAAGAAAAGGCTGACAAGTTAATCCATCAAACTAGGCAAGATAACTGGGTTGCTCTTATGTTGGTCCGTATTAGAGCCTATTTGGATGACATCCAAAACCATGGTTTAGAAGGCAAAACCATAGTTTGGATAAGATGACATCCAAACAGCCTCTAAGATTTTACCAGACAACCCATTATATCTGCAAAACTGCAAGGTGCCAGATTCAAAATTCTAATTTTTCTATTGTTCTGGTAATTAAGCGGAAAGAAAAACAGTCGGTTATAACCATGCTATGATGCATAGGAAACTCTGGGAGTCTACAAAATAATATTTTGCTCTGTTAATAAACAGAGAGCAAAACTCGTAATACTTGCAGGAACATGCCTCTACATTTTGGCCATGACATTGTTAAATACAATTGAGATACATATGAATTATGGACAACCTGCCCTGGCTTGTGGTAGGTACCAACTATCAAGACATCTTGTTAATTAGTAAACTTAACCCACTGTGGAGAGAGACCAATACCAATGTAACCTACAGCGAATCAAGCATGGCTTTTGCCGTTGCACTCTATGCATGTCCACTAAAATTTTCCTCCTTTTCGGTCAGAGACTATGAGATCTTTGATACTGCCATACTGGCTGAGATGAGTGAAATATTGTTGCGGGCATTTGTAAGGTCATCAACTAAAAAAGGTGAATCGAATCTGATAGTTAACATTAGCAAATAATGCAGCGCCTGCATAAAACATAGCCAGCAAATACAAGAGGGTTAGTCCAAAAGCCAGCATTATATCAGGGAAGACAGCTTTATGTATCAGACTAGCTTCCCTTGACACATCTCATTACTAATAATCAAGAAAACCTCTAGTTGAAACAGAATTGTATGCAGTATATAAATTAGCTTGACAATATATGAGCATGCACGTGTCTTCATGCGCATTTGTATACCTAGACTAACCAAACTTAGGATCAGATGAAAATTCCTGATAGTAAACTGTATCAGTAACAATATTGATAACTATTTCAACTTCCTCCTTTTCCTTCTCCAAATATAAATATGGATTTTGCAGTCCTTAGCCAGAACAACATACTAGTTCTTAAGGAAAACCTTATCATAACTCTTGGCAAACTAGTTAATGCCATCTTGCACCAAGCATTTATTAAGACTAATAATAACATCCAACCCAACATCTTCTGAGACAATTAAGCAGAACTGCTAGTCCAATTCTCGACCCCTTTGAAGCCCAGTGAAAAAAAAAAAATTACAACACCATAATCTTCTAGCCCAGTTAATCAACTCCAACTGAACAATAAAAGGTAAGCAGGGACAAAATGAGACCTTTAGAATCAACTGACTTCCAAAACAAATGAATGTCACTGCTCCCATACGTCCTCAATTGGCAAATTAGTATGCAGTTGTATGAATTTGAGTAATTGAGAATATCAATCACTAGACAAAATTCCATGATTACCAACCAACCGTTTTTCACCAATAATCACCACATGAGCAAATTCCGTCTTTAAAGTGATGAAAACGGTTTGAATCCCTCACAACAATCTCCCTCTCAGTAAGTTTGGAGATGTACTTAAATGCATTATGACAATCACCACAAACGCGCAAGTTCTTAAATATCCTAATTAGGCTTCTAGGTGGGGTGCTAATAATTCCAAATGCAATTGCCAGCCTCTCACTATGACTTGTCAGAATCTGCTCCTTCTCATCATCTTCAACATCCTGCAAGACAAAGCTATAGTCTGGAACATAACCAAGGTTTTTCATTTTGGCAGTCAAATCTCTTAGTTCATTGTATATTGCCATGTATTTTGGATGAGTTCGGTTGCCAGTATAAAATATTTCAACTTTACTGCCCACTATGACAGAACTCCACCCAGGAGTCTTCCTCAATCCCCTGTCTCTGGCCAATGATCTTACTTTAACTGCACCTTCCCATTTTCCAACATTGGCATAAATATTGGACAACAAAACATAGTAACCAACATTCTCTGGATCGACCTCAAATAAGTGCTTAGAAGCCAAGGTGCCCAACGCAACATTCCCATGTACTCTACAAGCAGCGAGAAGAGCACCCCAAATGGATGCATCAGGTTTCAAAGGCATATTGCTCACTAAACTATATGCCTTTTCAAGATACCCTGCTCTACCTAGTAAATCCACCATGCAGCCATAATGCTTCAAGCTTGGCATGATCCCATACTCTTTCTGCATGATGTCAAAGCACCATTGACCCTGATCAACTAAACCTGCATGGCTACAGGCAGACAAGAGAGATAAAAAGGTTACATGATCTGGCTTTACTCCTTGAGCAAGCATATCTTTGAACAGTTTGAGAGCAATTTCTCCATGCCCATGAATTCCATGACAGGAGATTATGGCATTCCAAGGAATTGATGTTTCCTGTGGGACTTCATAGAATAAAGAAATTGCATTATCTAAACTCCCACATTTTCCATACATGTCAATCAAGCAGGTACCCACAAAGACATCCAGGTACAAGCAGTTTTTTATTAGCCTCCCATGGACCTTCATTCCTTGTTGCAAAGCTCCCACGTGAGAATATGCAGGTAGAATGCTCACCCAAGTCCCTTGATTTGGGATTATCTTTCCATACTCTTCCATCATGTTATAAGCATCAATTCCCTCACTTGCAAGACCATTTTGAGCATAACCTGCGATTAAAGTGTTCCATGAAACTACATCTTTGATAGGAAGTAGTTCAAAAACTCTTCGTGAACGATCTATAGCACCTAATTTTGCATACATGTTCACCAGTGCATTTCCAATCACAACATCCTGATCAAGCCAATCATGTCTCATAACAAATCCATGAACAGACCTGCCATGCTTTACATCACTCAACTGACCAAACATAGAGGCTAAACTCACAACTGTAAGCAAGTCAGGTTGAATTCCTATCAGCTGCATATCTTTATAAAATTCAAATGCCACGATTGGATCATTATTCTGCTCATATGCAGCAATTATGGAGTTCCAAGTTACCAGGTCCCTCACTTTCATGTGATCAAAAACTCTTTGTGCGTCCCTCAAGTAACCAAACTTGGAATACATGTTGATTAAAGCATTGGAAACGAACAGGTGAGTTTCCAGCCCATGCTTTATAACATATGAATGAATCAAAATCCCATTAATGATATCATCTGATTGTGCACAAACAGGGAGTAGACTTGACACAGTAATTGGATCCATGTTTACCCCCTCAGCCTTCATGTTATTCAAGACCTCCAATGCCCCAGCTGCATTCCCATTCAGGCAAAACCCAGAAATCATTGCATTCCAAGATCCCAAATCTCGAACTGGCATGTCAATAAATAAGTTGTAGGCAGAATCTAAGGCACCAAACCGTGCATACAAATGGATCAAGGAAGCAGCCACAAATACATCCTCCTCAAATCCTGTTTTGAAAACCCAGCAATGTATTTTCTTCCCATCAACCAGATATTTACATGCTTTCAACACAGGAGGGAAGGTGTAAAAATCAGGTCGAAGACCAGAGTTGGACAAGAATTCACAGAAACATTTTAAGGCTTCATAATATTGGCCACTGCGAACATACACAGCTACCATTGAATTCCAAGTATGGACATCCTTATTTTGAATTTGGTTAAAACTATACCGAGAGAACGAGACATCCCCAAGGTAAGCATATAAATTGACCAGCTTGGCAGACAGAAAAACATTTTGAAATTTTCCCAATGTCACAAGAAAAGCATGAAGCTGCTTAGCGTCATCGACCTTTGTGCAGGAACGAAATAGAAAATCAAAATCAGAAACTCTGTTCTTGTTCTCGAAGCCATCCAACATGAACTGCAGAGAATCTGTAGTTACTGAAAAGGATTTATAAACCAATCGATCCAATGGCAAAAATTTGGATAGTGGCTTAGCATTGTAGGTTGGAATCAGTTTGAGAAGAGAAAGCATAGAACATCAGCGGGAAGATACAAAACCTTGGGTTGATTTACATCAGACATAAACCACGAACAAGATAACTACAGAGAAGAAATATGACAATTTATCAGTAATGCATACAAAATAATTAATTATTGAAAGAGCCATGTGTGAGACTGTTAACAAAGCAGACTTAAAAAGCATGCAGTAAATTCACCATCTAAAGAACGAGATTTCCCAGTAAAACAAGATATAGATAGATATTACGTAACCAGAAATGCCATGATAAAGTCAAAGGTAACACTCAAAGCATGCCGTAACTCGTCACTTCAAAAGAAAATGCTTAAACATTCTTCTTACACGGGCATAATAGGGAAAGCACGCTTACAAGTACCGATAACAAAAGTCTTTCAAGTCAAGTAAAGCCAACTTTACAACTTCAGCATCAGAGAATGGCAGAATGCCAACCGTCCCAACGCATGCCAATGCGCACCACGTCACTTAAAATCACCAGCTGAATTGATTAATTGAGCGGTTATGACGCACCTAATAGATTGGACTGACCTAGAGTCAAATACTTTGACATGCTTAACCAAACAGCTTTAGAACGCGACCATTAGCTAGAAGATCCCTACAAGTTGATCAGCACTCTACCCAGAAAGGTTTGTGTGATTAAGGGGACAATGCTGATTCTAGGAGAACCAGCTGGAAGAAAATTCTAAGTGCTTATTTCCATTTTCAGTCGAAAGCAATCGAGAACCCAGACAGGGAACATTACCTGTCACTTGCCTAGCTGCCGGTTCCTCTCTCTCAAAGATTGCGCCTTGCTCGATTTCCGCCTCTGCTTTTCTGTTTTCTCTCAATTCTTAATCTCTGCCCTGGCCTTTCTTACCTCTTTTAGACGGGTTTTTCTTCCCTCTCAAATCCCTTGAATCAAATCGTCCTCCCCAGTTTTCTGGCCTCGAATCTGCCTCCTTGTGACCGTTCTTTATCCCCTGAAACTGTCCTTCCGTTCCGCGGAGAGATGAAGAAGAAGCCGTTGCCTTGTCTAAAGGGGCATGCGAGAGCAAGACCATTTTCAATTTTGGGCTTTACGACTTAGCAGGGCAACTATCATTTGATCTGTTTAGGGTCTCTTTTGTTTTTTTGTTTTTGGACTGAAGGGTCTCTTTTGGGTTGAGATGTGCTTAATAATGGGTCAAATATTGAGCCCTTTACTTAGCCGCTTAATTTGTACTTTATTAATTTTTTTATTTTAGGGGGTAGAATATCATATGGACAATAAATTCTGCCAATAATTAAAAAAAAACTTACTCAAACTTACTGACTCAGGAATTAAATTTTAAATGGAATAAAAATTGAAATAATTTTTTTTGCTGCGTGCATGTAGATGAAATAAATATTTTTCATACAATATACATGTAATAAACAATCTTTATTTTGCTAATATAAAAGCCATAGTTCACAAAAGTTTTAAATTTTAAAAACACATTTGGAATTAAATAATGTAAATTTAAATATTTTTGAAATTAAAATACTAATAATTTTGTTTTCTCAAACTTGGAAAGTTTCTTTTGAAATTATATATATTTTTCTCAATTTTAATTTAATACCTATATGATTTTTTTATTAATTAAATTTTAATCTTGCTCTGTTAGCACCGTTAAACCTGTATAGGAGTTAATTGTACTAACAGACAAGAGCTAACATGCTAACATAGCAAAATTAAAAAAAAATAATTATAAAAGAAAAATACATAGATATTAATTCTTTTTAACCATGACATGGATATTAAATTAAAACTTAAGAAAAAGCATACTCCTCTAATCTTATTTATAGGGTAGAGATATAAGGTTTTTTTGTCCTATTTATAAGTCATTTCATTAAATTTTCAGCATGAATGTACTATTTTGTCCTTCATTCATTATAATATAAGTAGTTATCCTTTTTAAAAGGTGTATATATTAAATATGAGTAAAGTTAAAAAATTATTATATTTTAATGAAAATTTAATATATTTTAAGATTTTTTTATCTGTATAAAATATAGTAAAATTGTTTTATAAATAGAATCGTAAATGCTTATAAAATGATTTTCCAAAAGAATTCAGCATTATACCGTCTAAGTATGCATGATGCAATAAAGAGGGGGGCCCAAATTGTGAAGCTTCATTGCTTTCAAGGAAGCTGGCAGGAACCTAGTCAGTCAACTACTGAAATTGTCAATCAAGCAGTCAAGTCCACTAAATATTTTAATGCAATTTCTCCTTTTTTTTAAAAAAAAATAACATAACTCATTTTAACCCTAGAGGCGGCTAGCGACTAATATTGAATATTAGATATATAATATACCTAAAATTTACAAAATGCCAATTGAATTGAAAAAAGTATCTACGACATGATTTAACTATGAGCCAACTTACTATTATGCAAGCATTTTGAAATATAACAATCGTATAACTAAATATTTTGTTTTTAATCTCTGGCAAATTATAAAAATACTGTGAGTTGTGATCGGTACTCTATTTCATAATGTTATTCATGAAATTTAAAACTCTAATGTGGCAGCATCATATTTTAATTTACAGCAATATTTTCATTAAGAAGTATAACCCTTTTAAATTAGCTAAAGATGCTATGGGTTTATATATAAAAATAATAATTCTTTTTTTGAATATATATAATTAATAATTCTAAATAACATAAAAAATATATATTCATAATTGTTAAAAATATGTTTAATTTTAGGCTTTTAACCGATAATATTTCATGAACTATAGATAGTTAAATATCATTTTTATGGGGGTATTCATAAGCCAATTGCCAAATATATCCAGTGAAAGTTGGCCCCAAAAAAAAAATATATCCGGTCAAAACATAAAAGTGAAATTGGTGTAAATGAGTAATGTCGGTTCGTCTGGCTGCTTGAAGTCCAACGAACATTGAACACTTTCTTTAATCTATTAAAAGAACCAAACACTTTTTTAATGAGTACTAGAAGTGTGAGATTTTGCGAAAAGCATAGTGAATATACTACCTATTACGTTTAATATACGAATTAGTAGAGCCGGGAAAACGGGTCAAGCCCGTCAGGCCAGTCCTTTTAGATCCTGAAATTATGAAGGCCGGGCTTGATATTTTTTTCTTAAAATGAGAAATAAGCCCTGGAGGGCCGAGGGCTTAAAAGGGCCGGCCTTGGAGGGCCGCGGGCCGGCCCTTTTATAATTTTTTTATTTTTTAAATTTTTTATATAATATTAATGTTATTAATTTTTTACATTATTAATAATATTTCAAATATTTAGTTATTATTATCATTTTAAAATTAAATTTAGTTTTAGACAATAATTTATCCAATTAAATATTTAAAAAATGGGTTAATTTGGACTTTAATAATGATTTGATTTATATTATATGCGTTGATATTTTTAAACTATATATATATTTGATAATAGAATATTTTTATACTTATATAACTTGTGATTCTATAATTTGAATTAGAAATTCATGAGTTTCAACAACAATGTTTCTCACATTAAAGTAAAATAATAGTTAGATTGCAAAATTTAAAAATAAAATTCTTATAAAGAAGAAAAACTTGATATTTTTGTTACGAAAAAAAAGCATACTTATGAAGAAAAATAATTAATTATAGTGATGATGAAGTTTCAAAAGATTAATGATAGTGTTTATTTATTGCACAATTGCATTATAGATAAAACTTTTAGATGTTGTTATCTTGTTAATGAATGTTTTAGATGTTCTTAGATGTTGATAAATATTTATATATGATAATATTTTATATTTGTGACTTAATTTTATTCATTTTTATGTCTTTTATTAATAATTTCATTGGTTTATTTTATATTTTTATAAAAAAAATATGATAAATATAAAAAATAGTATTTTTTCTTAAACGGGCCAAAAGCCCGCGGGCCGGCCCTGGCCCTGTAGCTTAAAGACCGGGCCTAACAAATTGGGGTATTTTTAAAATTTCAGCCTTGGAGGGCCGGCCCTTTTAAGCCCGCCAGCCCTGAAGGGCCGGCCCTGATTCCCAGCTCTACAAATTAGTTTGATTTTTAATTTAATTTTAAATATAAGATTTTAATTTATTTTATCTCTCATATTTAATCATATTTTTCAAAGTAATTTTTGTACTCTTGTAGTAGTTGTACATGTTAAAAGATTCCATTAAATAGTGGTTATAGCTAATATACATAATTAGTAAGAGTAGTATAAGGAATACAACACTTATTTATTACAAATAACTAATTTAACAAATTTTTTTAATCAATTCCTATTAGTTAAATAGTTTTTATATTAAACATCAGAGGTAATGTATATAATATATTACTTTTGGTTTTTAATATAAGAGATAGTTGACTAACTTGAGTAGATTAAGAAAATTAATTAAGTTAGTTATTTGTGATAAATAGGTATTATCTTTTCTAAAATATCATTGTTAATCAAATGTATTGGATAAAACTATTATTATTACAAAGACTACCTAAAAAAATAAATATGACAGATAATGTAAATTATGATTTTATATTTAGAATTAAAATAAAAAGTAAATAAACTTTTATCTATATATATATATATATATACACACACACACGGAAGAAATGAGTTAATGGCATAAAAAATAATAGCGTGCTGGCAATTAATATGTGGGAAACTCGTTTTGACTTTTTGACTAGCAAGGTAGGTGGGGCTCTTGTTATTCAATTAAAAGCGCGTTCATTAATTTGTTTGTCACCATCATTTCATGCCCCCACACGCTCTTCCTGTTTGCCTTTTTCCCTTCGGCCTTCTTACATGCATCTGTTGTTAATCTCTGTCACTATCAGACATGCGTACACGTTGACTGTTTCTGCATTATACTATTAATGTACACTTTAAAACAACGTTAGCATTATTTGTATTTCTCAAAATTTCACCTTATCTTAATTTTAGCTCTTGAAATTTGAAATTAATAATGTTGGTTCTTAAAATTTTATTGGGAAAATCACAAAAAAAGACCATGAAATTAGAAAAATTATGTATAGGGATCGGTTCACAACAATTGTTGTCAAAACCTATATTATTACCAAAATCCATACTAATGTTGTCATGAGTCTTAATTTATAATTTTTCTAATCCCACTGTCTTCTTTTGCGATTTTTCCAATTTTGTTTGAGGAACAAAAACATTGTTAGATGGATAAAAAATCTTTAAATGGATCAAAATGAAATCAAATTCTAGAAATCAAAATCAAAATAAAGCAAAACTTTAGAATTAAAATTAAAGATAGTATTAATTAACCATTTAAAAAAATATTATCTTTGATTCTTAATATAAAAGTTAGATAATTAATATCTAATCATATGCGTTAAAATAAAAACACTTTAGCATGCATAATCATAATGAGAACTATTTTAGAAATAAATAAATAAATATAAAAGTTGAAGCGGATTGGATGTTATATTTAAAACTGATTGGATGTTATATTTAAAACTAAATTAAATCTCTAACTAATTCTTATATTTAAAACAGAAGATAATAATATTATAACCGTTCTTTCTTTCTTTCTTGAAAAAATTGGGAAAGAATCTTTCATTGAAAATCTTATTAGGAGGAATGACCTAAATCAAAGTACAGGAACTTGACAATCGGTACATGCAAAACTTTATAAAGTACCAGCACTATATAAATTTATCAAATTCTTCTCATCAAGGAAATTTTTAATAGGAAATTTTTAATAAAGCATTTCTCCCAAATTTTCCATTCGTCTTTGTATTTTCTTATATTATAATATATATGATATTGAAATAAAGACAAAATGACATTAAGTTAAAAAAAAAGTTCAAATTATGTAATATTTTGACTTTATTTCCAAGAAAATTAAGGTGAGATGCAGGTTTAGCTGCAGAATGAGGAAAAAAAATTACTATACGGATAGAGCTCATTAAACACAAGTCATCAAGCCAATTATCATTTATATTATGAGCTAATTATTGAAATAACTAATTAGAACAATAATTATATGTTTCACTAGACACGTGATAAGACGTAATAATCTAATCTGGCATGCAAGGTAAAAAAAAAATCTGGCATGATTTTTTTGGCTAAAATTTTTTTTGATTAATTAAAAAGATCAAATATAAATACTATAGCCGTTGCCAAAAATAAACACACAAAAAATACCAACAATAAATTCTAACTCACAGAATCTCACAAACAAACAAAAAAAACTCCACAAAATACTAACAAATAAGCCTAGCACAAACTCACCAAAGACAAGGAAAAAAAAATCATAGGAAACTAAAAAAAAAAAAACCGACAATTAACCGATCCCACTTTAGTAGATCATAGTTTTCATTCCCCACAATTTGATAGAAAATAGTTGAAAACTTGGCTTTTTTACAGATATGCTATACACAATAAAAAAAAAAATCAAAATGCTATAATT
Source organism: Neltuma alba (assembly GCF_004799145.2). Lineage (NCBI taxonomy): Eukaryota > Viridiplantae > Streptophyta > Magnoliopsida > Fabales > Fabaceae > Neltuma > Neltuma alba. Next base: position 46,890 of record NW_021637479.1, read on the forward strand.
TCAAAAATATTTACCAATACACTATACTTAAACACAAGTCGTTCTTGTCAAAAATGATTTGTATGTTATCTGATAAAAAGTAAAATCATTCTTCGCGTAAACAATTTCACTTTTTGACATTATATTTTTTAAAATTAAAAAGTGAAATCATTCACACAAAGAACGATTTCACTTTTTTACTACAATATTCTTGCATGCGAATTCTTCTGCAATTTTCTTCCAAATACAAATATTCATTTCTCTTACTTGTCAACTCAACTCATTCTCTCCATGCAAACTTGTGAAACTACAGTAAATGTACATGTTTTTATATATTCTACTTCTTCAACTTTGGTTTCTTACTTCATCTTCTTTTATCTGGATGTTTACTCTTCTTCTTCTTCTCCTCTGTGGTTTATTTGCTCTACCTCTATTTTTAGTAAATTGTTTGTTCGTAATTAAAGTAAAAAATAAGTCTAAGAAATAGATTTTGTTTTCTTTTATTTTTTCTGCTATTTCTATAATTTTATTTATATTAATCATTAATTAATATATTGTTTGCACTATATAGTAGGGGTGTGCATGGACTAGACTGGACCGGGTTTGTCATCAACCCGAAGTCTGGTCCAGTAAAGACCTCGGGCTGAAAAAAACAACCCGAGGTCTGGTCCAGTCCAGTGCCAACCCGAGGTCGGGTTGGACTGGACTTGGTCCTCTGGACTGCCTGGACTGGTCCAGGCAGTCCAGAGACCTAAATTTATTTTTTTTAAAAAAAAAATTTCTTCGATAGGAAGTAAGATTGTAACTTACTATATAAAATTTTGCACATATTTTAATTCAAAATTTATCAAATTTGATCATTCCTTTTCAATTTCCCAATGAAGTCATGTTTTATTAATTAATCCTCATCAATATAGATCTTAAATTGTAGAAAATATATATGCATGCTCATTACTTCGAAAGTTAATAGATAAATCTTAATTATTTGAATAGATAAAAAATTTATATAGAAATATTAAATCAAATTAAAATTATATAAATAATAATTTAAAAAAATCGGGCTAGACTGGACTGGACCAACTGGTCTGAGGGGTCAGTCCCTAGTCCAGTCCAGCCCGATGAGACCAGTCCGGTCCAGTCTGATCCAGTCTTATTTCGGGCCAATTTTTTCTGGACCGGACTGGACCGGGTTTGTTCGGGTTGGACCGGACCATACCGGACCACTGGGTTTTTGCACAGCCCTACTATATAGAACATTAGGGCTGCACATGGGCAGGGCTGGGCAGGGCAAACCCTTTGCCCGATGCCCAGCCCGAAAGATGATGCAGCCCGCTGCCCAACCCTGCCCAGTAGAAGCCCTAATCATTTTGGGCAGGGTAAGGGCGGGCTTTTTTGCCCAAAGTAATGACATCATGCCCTATATCATACGTAGAAACAAAATTCAATTATCGTGTTTTGAGACAAGTGAGAGGAAAAAAATTATCACGAATGAGTCTATCACTCATATATATATATAAGCCCTATGTAGTCTTGTTCTTCAGCTTTCAATTTCTTATGGGAGGTAAAAAAAAATATTTAACAATTAAGCTAAATCAGTAGTTCAATTCCTTAGTTTATTCATATAGTTGGCAGATTCTTATAATCATGTGAAAGCACAAAATTTGAAAGGTGGTTTTATTTTTCTTTTTTTGTTTTAAAAAATTGGATGTAAGAGAAAAAGAAGGAAATTTGACTTGGAGTAATTTAGCATATTGAATCTTATATTTTGATATTTAGCTCTTTTATATAATTATAATTTTATGTTCCTTTCATTTTTTCTAATTTTACCTAATTTTTTTGGCCAAAACAAAAGAGATAATTGCTTAAAATAATATTATCTTATATATATAATTATATATTTTTTCAGGCAGGGCCAAATGGGCAGGGCTGCGGGCAGGGTATGCTGCCCTGCCCTGCCCGTGAATCAGCCTGACCTGAAGATGCCCATTTTTGCTTGGGCAGCTTTTTACTAGGCTGGGCCGGGTGTTTTTCTTGCTGGCTCGGGCGGGCTTATTGGGCATGCGGGCCTTATGCACACCCCTATAGAACATGACATCTTTTTAACGTTAAAATTCTTTCTTGTGATATTATTTTAATAAATAACAAATCATGGAAATTTCTTTTTTAATTTTACGCATACATATATTATTTATACCTTATAAATATCAATTTATTGCATGAAACTAAGGTTAAAATCTTTCGGACCAAAATAATTGGGTTAAAATGAGGGGTTCAAAAGTAAAGATTTCTTCTCTAATTTTTTTTCCTAGAATATCTAAGTAAATATGAGAATTTATCATCACTCTAGTTAAAAAGAATTAGTCATGTTTATCACTCAAACCTGTTCCTTCCAATACAGTTATGAGTAGAAAAATCTTTGATTCAAAGTACTAATGTCATGATACTCATCATCGATTCAAAAATGCAAATTAACAAATAGCAGGGAATAGGCAAAATGAAGAAAATGAATTTATGTGCGTCCTTCATTCATTTTAATTTTTCGTTACTTACACTCTGTTTTTACCTAAAAATATATATATAAGCAATCGTTCACTTGATGTGTGTAGCAAACTTTCCTTCTTTTTTTTTTTTTTTGCCAACTTCCTACTTAGTATATATACCATAGATTTGATATTTAGGGTGTGTGTATATATATAATTATTTATCAATTTTATCTTACCAAATTTAAACTCTTGGAGAAGTATACTTTCATAAGGGAAAAAAATAATATGAATGTATTTAAAAAAAATTAGAGCTTATATCAAAATCTTAACATCTTAAAATAATATAGCAGATAATAATTTACCATCAAAATAAGAGGTATCTAGCTTAAAAAGAGTATAAATATTCCAGATTATTGAACTCACTACTCATATCCTGAAAATTAGAATGATAAAATATTAGCTCATTAAGGGTAGTATGAATGAAAAATAAAATTATATATTACAGTTGCAAATTTTTTATTAAAAAGTGAGAGAGAGAGAGGAGAAACAATATATCCACAGCCGCAGTAAAAATACTTGTGAAGTGTTTGGAAGCAAATAAACCACAAAAAGGAAGAAGAAGAAAAGTGAACTTCTTGATGAAAGACAATGAAGCAAGAAATCAAAGATGAAGAAGTAGAATATACAAAAGTATGTACATTTGTTGTAGCTTCATGGGTTTGCATGCATGGGGAGAGTAAGTTGAGTTGATAAGTGAGAGAAGTGAGGGGAAGGAAATTGCAGAGGGATTTGCATGTTGAAATATTACAGTCAAAAAGTAAAATCGTTTGTTGCGTGAGTAATTTCACTTTGTGTATAATTTAAAAATCGTTCTTGCCAAGAATGATTTTAAATATAGCATATTGGTAAATACTTTTAAAATCGTAGTATTTTGGTATTTTTTTACTGTGTATAGCATACCGGTAAAAAAACCAAGAATTTCATTTGCACAAAAGGAAATTGAGTTGTACATTACACAAAAGAAGATTATTGCATACAAGGAAAGATAAATTGTATATAAAGAAAATTAAGTTGCATACAATAAAAGTCAAGTTGCACAAAGTGCTTAGGTCCTATTTGTCAATTAAATTTTTAATGAGGGACTTATTCCTGATTTTTCCTTACAATTATTAATTATTTTTGGATTAAGAAAACGACATGGCTTTTTGAAACAGCAATGTTATTGTGCAGTTAGTTGACTTGAACAAAAGAATATAATGACTTAATTTGTAGCATCGCATATGGTATAATGCTGCGAATCAAGTGCGACAAAGTGAGACGTACGTACCCACATATATAGATAAGTAATGAACAAAATATTACTCATTATTTTTATTATTAAAGCTGCAGCACCGTGAACTCAATTAAATATTCCAAGAATTTTCATTAATACTGCTATTATTATATTATACAATTATTTAAATTTCAATAAGTCGTTAAGAATGGAAAACTATATATTAATACCTCTACAATATAACAATGCATTTATTGGAATATATAAAATTTATCTTATAGCATTTTTTTATTATTTATAACTGGGGATAATTAATCCACAGCTCCTTATAGTTTCAACTAATTTTGAATTAGGTCCTTATAGTTTTTTTTCTTTTTATCATGTCCTTATACTTTCACCTGTTTTTAATTAGGTCCTTGTATTTATTTTTCTTTTTATCAAGTCCTTATAAGTTCACCTTATTTTTAATTAAGTCGCTGAATTTTTTATTCTTTATTTTATAAATTCTAATAGTACTATTATATAAACATAAAATAGTATATATTATTTAATATTAGTTTATAAACAATAATATTCTAAAGATATTGAATTATTATAATGATTTTAATTTTTTCAGCAAAAAAATTAATTGTTCTAAAAAAATTTCCTGAATTAATTAATTCTATTACTTTTTTATTACATAATTATTAATTTAATTTAATTATTAATATTTTATATTTCAGTATTAATCTATTTAATTAAGCTTATATTTAATTAATAAATAAAAATTAAAACTACATGACCTGATTAGAAATTTAGTGAAATTATAAGGACTTAATTAAAAGAAAAATAAATATAAGGACCTAATTAAAAAAAGGTAAAAGTATAAGGACCTGATAAAAAGAAAAAAAACTATAGGGACCTAATTCAAAATTCGTTGAAACTATAAGGACTTGCGGATTAATTAACCCTTATAACTGTATCCTATATATATTTTTTATAAACATCAATTTATTTAACAAAATGATAACCATATCTATAAAATCAGCAACCGGTCCTGAGTTAGTATCAAATCCAAGTCCAAAATAAATAAATAAAAACTTATATATATAGTTAATTGAATCATTTTATGCATGCATGCACACCAACTTTTTGGTTATTATATTGTAAATCAATTATAAGCTTTATACAGAGCGATAGTATATATTAAAACCTGCTCGTGTATCCCACTTGTGTATGCATGAGCATGATGTCCCCCCCTACTTTCATAGATATTATTTTGTGTTTTGTCACTGTAGCATTCCAGTACTTCCCCAGCAGCCTCCCCATCCATATCCTCCTCTGTCTGTTTTCATCTCAAATAAATATGACTCTCCTCTCTTTCCTGCCCTGCTTCATGACCTGTGAGCTCAAATCTCAGAGTTCCCATGAAGCTCAAACTGGGATGTCCCCATCTTCTGCTTTCCCTCCTCCTCCTTGGCTCCACTTCAATCTTCATGTTCCTCCCACCGATCGCTTTCGCCGCCACACCCAAGCTCACCATTAATGAAGGTAAACTAACACCAAATTCCTCACCTTGCTCCTCACCTGTTTGATTTTTTGCCTCTGTCAGAATCTTTGCTGGAAATGTCATCATCTCATTCTTATATATGAAAAGAATGAACATATATGCTTGTATTCCCAGTCTCTGGTTTCTGGCCTGGAGAAACAAAAGCAGATTGATTGCTTCTGCTTCAGCTTCTTCCATATTCTTCTATCATCCTTGCCCATTCATTTGGGCTTCTCATATCAAAATAGTGAATACTTGTATTGCCAATCCCTTGTTTCTGCCAGGGGAAACAATAACAGATTGATTGCTTCAGCTCCTCCTCCTCCTCCTCCTCCTCCTTCTTCCATCTACTTTGTTAATTCATTTGATTTTTCTCATAGCAAAAGAATAGATATATATAATTGTATAGCCAGTGCGGTTTCTGGACAGGAGAGACAACGTCAGATTGATTTGCTTCTCTTCTTCACCTTCTGTCCATTAAAGTTGTTTGATTTGGGGTTTCGCTATCTTGTGTTTGATGATGAATGAGTAAGTTTGGTTTGGTGGTGTGCAGTGAGGGCATTGAAAGAGATAGGGAAGAAGCTGGGGAAGAAGGAGTGGGACTTTGGTATAGATCCCTGCAGTGGCAAAGGCAGATGGAATGTGACAGATGAGAGGAAAGGCTTTGGCTCTGCCAGCTGTGTTATCTGTGATTGCTCCTTCAATCTCAATTCATCTTGCCATGTTGTAAGCATGTACTGCTCTCTCTCTCTCTCTCTCTCTCAACACACACAGTTCAATGTTCATATCTGTCATTTTCTGTTCTTGGCTAGTTGAGAGTTTTGCTGTTCATGCATATTTAGGACTGCTCAGAATGAAAATGTTGATGGATTTTAGTTTCTTACTTTCTATTGAACTGGTCAAATGTCAATTCGACTCTTTATGATGGAGTAACCAGTAAGGTAATAAGTAACCATTTGCCCATTTGGTCCTGTTGGATTGGCTTAGGAAAAAACGAGTCCACCGACAAGCTTAATAGAATTAATATGTCGAATTGATTAAACCTATTTTTTTAATTTAAAATTATGAAAATTTGTATCTTTATATTCCTTTGATTATTTTGGATTTTTGGTTATATAATTACTCTTTTCGTTGTTATCAAAAATATAAATCATCCCTTAATTTTTATATTATTCTATATATTTTTAATTCTATAGAAAATTTTCAATATGTAAATTTAATATTTATATATATAATTACAATTCATTCCACCACAAATCCAACTCTGATCAAATCAATCGGTTATAAACTAATATTTTTATTGATTTAATAAAGAGTTGAATTTTGAAAGTTTTAATACGCACCATGTACATTTTAATTGATGATATTTGAATCCTGGGGGCAAAATTAACCCATCACCAGCATCAATCAGTATTTAAAGAGAAAAACTGAGAATAGGCACAGGGTCACGTGGAATCATGTGTAGACCAGAGATGGAAGAAGACAGTTTCTCTTTTTCTCTTCTTCTTTATTTTTTTCCCCACCCATGGTTAATGAATCTTCACCTGTCTGCCATGTTAATCACAAATACTTGTAGATATCACATCAAATTAAATTTTTGATGTTTATGCAGTGAACTTATAGTATATAATATATATATACATATAAAATCATTTTTTGACTATAAAGAATTTCAATGATAAATTTATATGCTATTTTACGACTGAAATGATACTAAAGGCATTAATTTTATGAGAGAATTACAATCAAGTCTTATAGAATGAAAAACTTACAAAACAGGTCTTAGAGGTTGTCATTTTTCTCTGTGAGACTTGTTATTACAGGCTGCTCAGATTGTCATTAGGATTTTTTAGTAACTATTTCTCTTCTGTGAGAGTTGATTGTAATTCTCCCTAATTTCATTAGTCACATAAGTACATGTTTAAATTAACTTATTTTAAATGATTTTCATTGTAGGAAATAAATATATTAGAGGAATTTTATCTTTTAAAATACAGAAGTACTTTTCTTGGAAGCTTCTTATGGATGCATTAGTGAACCCTACAGCTTAGATGAACTATTGTGGTGGCTGAACTTTAATAATGATTCCATAAAGTTTGTCTTCACTTGTATTAATTAGTCAAAATATGATTTTTTTTTTCTAGCAAAAAATAGTTGGAAACATTTGCATGGTTCTGTTTTTGTATCGAGAAAAAGACAGCTGAAGAATTCTTTTTCCTCCGACAAATTTGTAAGTATTATTACTCCTCCGGTCCTTAATATAGGACTCAATCTTGAATTGGTTTTGATCCTAAATATAAGACTTATTTCTCATATTTATCAATTTTCTCTAAATTACTCCTATAAATACTCCCTCAACCATAATCAAATAGAAGAAAGAGAGGGAGTATTGAAAAAGATGATTACGGTGTTTTAGGAAAATGTGTCACTTTTCTATAATTAACTAACTTACCTAACTTCCTTAATCTAATCAAATTAGTTAAATGGGTCTTATATTAAGGACTAGAGGAGTACTAATTAAACATGGATTTCAGTTGGTCAAAGAAAACGTGGATTTGTTTCTTTCTTTAGCCGAACATGATCTGTCATTAAAGGCGGTCGGATCTAACATGTCTAAGCTCGAAGTTAGCTGTGCTTGCTAGTCGAAACAAGAATGAACAATAAAGTGAGCAAATCTTTTTCAGAAAAAGTTAAGAGTGCATCAAAATATCTAAACGTAAACATTTTTACAAGAAATTTTAAAATTTTAAGATATTCCAAAAATCATACTCCTCCGTTCTCAATATAAGATTTAATTATTGAGTTATTTTAATCATAAATATAAGACCTATTTCTCATATTTATCAATTTTTTTTTTAAATTCCCCTATGGATCTCTCTCAACTATAATTAAGTAAAAGAGGGAGAAAAGATATTAAGGAAGATGATTAGAGTATTTTAAAAAAAACATGTTATATTTTTTATAATTAACTAACTTACCTAACTTTTAAATCTAGCTAATCAAATTAGTTAAATAGATTTTGTATGAGGATCAAAGGAATTCCATATCATATCATTTTTTCAAAAAAGCAAAGAAACACAGCTCTGAAGTTTGATTCTGCGCATGTGTTTGCTTTCCGTTGCCCAAAAAAAAGGTTCTCGCTTTAGCACTGCAAAACAAAAAGGACAAAGTAAGGTCTCTGGGAATGTATAAAAATGCTTTTAAATTTTTTTTTTTTAAAATAAGACAAATTCTTTACATATTTATTAAAAGTATTTTTAAAATTATGATTTGGTTTCTCAAATACCGTTTTAGTAATAGGTGAACAGTATTGTCAACCTAAGAAAATTAAAATTCTAAGCTTCTACAATCGTTGAGACATACAACTGGAGTTTATAATTCATTTCCACAGCCAGATTCTCTGTAATGTCCTGATATCCTTAAGTAATACAAGTAGTAATTTGTGTCGTGTCCCGTATTCTACACAGAGCACGAGCACCTTATGGCTATCATGAGGAGACTGGAGAGAAGCTGAATTCTTCACTACTATTACTATTGTGAACCACTTCCCAGCGTTGACATTACTTCAAAAATTTTTTGACTTTGTCATTACTTCAAATTTTGGGATTTTAGAAACTCTCATGATTTCTGTATTGTAAAAAGATTCACAATGTTATGTTTTGGAATCATATTTGGGGCGCCTAAGATTTACTCTCATCTGCTTGTTCTGTTCTCGATGCATATCTCTAATCATAATCAACAACGCCGGCATTTGAACTGAGAAATACCTCAGACAGGAAAGAATGGATTCATGTTTCGAGCTAATCATATAATCGAAATAAAATACATTCATTGCAAGTACTATGTCTACGATTAGTCTTTTCTCTTTTCTGGAGTTCACAATTTGGAATTGACCTTTACTATTCTGTAAGTTATCTAAAGCAGTTTGTTCAATATGCAGCAGGATTCGATCAATGAGTTGTATTTTTGAAATATAACACATATTAGCAACTCAGATTATGAACCTTTATCTCTCAAGACGTTCTTGCCCAAGATTAGTTCTGAATTTTACTTTATTCCACATTTTATATCTGCAGACTTTTTAAGGCTCAGAATATTTCCGGTACTCTTCCACCAGAGTTTTCCAAGCTTCAGCATCTCAAGCAATTGTGAGATAAACCAATCCTCTCTTGTGAAACTAAATGATTCTTTGTTACTTTGGGCTCTATGTCACTATGCCATTTTTATATTCAAAATGAATTGGTCAAGCTTCCTAATTCTGTGAAGCACCTTCTTTAACATAGGGACCTTAGTCGTAATCTCTTCACTGGTTCTATACCTCAGCAATGGGCTGCTTTGCACTTGGACCAGCTGTAAGAACAATTTCTCTGTGCTCTCTCTTCTTTCACCGTCTTTCTCTTAAATAGCTTATTTATAAGCAAACCAACTTGGGTTTATCAGCTTTTGTCAATGACTTTGCAGCAATCTCATGGGGAACAAGTTATCAGGTCCTTTTCCTAAAGTTCTCACCAATATCACAACCCTCAGAAACCTGTATGTTAAGAACCATTTTCTGTTTTCATTAAAGTTGTGTTTATTTGCAGTTTTGCATTTATGTCAATTGAGATTTAGTTCGTTGGTTAATGCCTTATTGTGAAGAGAAAAAAGAAACACATATGTTATTAATTTGGTCTACCAATTCAATTGTTAACCCAAATTTATTCATTACGAATTAAGCTGAAGCTTTTTCTTCCATCTGAACTTTCTTTTTCTTTCTTTTCTTTTTTTTTTTGGTTGAATATCTGAACTTTCTTTTCTACACACAGTTTCTGCTGCTTCCCAGGGGCAGCCTGGCATGGCTACTGCAGAGTTGCCAGTTTAGTGTAATTACAAATTGCTTCTGTTTCTTCGTTTGAGGAAAGTATCTTTGTAAATGTTACAGGAGTATTGAAGGGAACCTATTTTCAGGCCACATTCCTCCAGAGATTGGAAACTTGGTCAATTTAGAAAAAATGTGATTCTTTTGAACCCTCACTATTGTTTATTAATGCCAATGCCATTTTTCCCATGATATATCATCCTCTACTGTTAACATGGACAATGTGATGTGTTTTAGCATTCTGTCATCAAATGCATTCACTGGAGAATTGCCACCCGCACTTTCAAAGTTGACCAAGTTGACCGATTTGTAAGTCTCTGTTTTCAACCAAAGTTGGACCGTGTTTTGCACAGAGTCCGACATGAGTCATATGTTCAATACTATCACGCGACTTTTTATAGACTGTACCTATCAATAATTAATTTATAGTCCATGTTTTGCAAACTGCTTGGCTAATAAAACTGATATCATTAGTGGATAAATGAGCAACAATGACAAACACTAACAGCCACTCATACTCGCATTAATATTTAATATAGGAACCGTTTGCTCGTCAATGCGAGTTGCAGAAGCGTTTGAAGTTAATCGATGATCAATGCTTCTATTCAATGAGAAAAATAATAATTGCATTTTCTAATCCAAAAATTTTATGGCTATTTTATTGTTCAAATGTAGCATTTCCTAGCTTGCTTACTAACTTGTTTTGAAACTACATTTCTAGGAGGATTAGTGACAATAATTTCTCTGGGAGGATACCCGATTTCATTAGCAAATTGACATCTATTGAGAAGCTGTAAGATTCTCTATCATGCGTTTCTTCTTCACTCTTTGCAATATTTTCTGTTGTTCACCTATCATATCACTTTTCTTTTGTTACAGGCACATTGAGGGTTGCTCGCTTGAGGGACCCATACCTTCCACCATTTCTGCCTTGAGAAGATTAAGTGATTTGTATGACAATGTAATTCTTCATTTTCGTTTGTCATGGAAAATGAATATGTCGAGTAACTCTTTTGCTCTTCAATATTTAGGAGGATAACTGATCTGAAAGGTAGAAGCTCATCTTTCCCATCATTGGGCTATATGAAATCATTGAGGACCCTGTAAGCTCTATGGCCCAAATATTTTCTCTTTCTCTTGTAATTCTTCGAAAGTAACTGTATTTTATTTTGACTTGGTATTATAATGCAGTATACTGAGGAGATGCTTGATCAAAGGAAAAATCCCCTACTCTATTGGGAATATGAACAAACTGAAAATCTTGTAAGTAGTCCAACAGATGGCTTTCCTCAGTAAATTTTGTTGGAAAATTTGTAATTACGGCTTTTATGTCCTTTGTGCTTTTTCCTTCTATCAATAGAATGAATCTCTTCTGCAATAAAAGACAGTTAGAAACACATGCAAATTTCATAGACATGAATAGAGATTTCATGGCATGAACATGAATAAGATGATCTTGCATATATCTTGCAGACATTCTTTAGGGATTTAACAGGTTTGGTTCATTTTTCATTCGAAAATTATTTCATATTTACGGTTATTGTAGAGACTTGAGTTTCAATGACTTGACTGGAAGGATACATGTCTCTTTTGACCAGCTCGACAAAGTAGACTTCATGTAAGTGGATGGAATGGGTGGAATGCCTTGTTCAAACATCTCATTCTCATTTTAAATAGAGCAAAATTACCTTGTGAATGCAGATATCTTACTGGGAACAAGCTAACAGGGACAATACCGAGCTGGGTTCTTGGAAGTAATACAAATGTGTATGTTGACTGATTATATTCTGCTCTTGACATTTTCTTCAATGACCACAGTGTATACATCAGTCAGAAATAAATTTTACCTTAGTTCTGAGCTGCTTATGCTGTTGATGATATAAACAATTTTCATATATTTTGTTGTGCAGTGATATTTCTGACAATAACTTTAGCTGGGACAGCTCGAGTCCAGTTGAATGTCCAAGAGGGAGTGTGTGAGTTTCACTTATGCTGTGATCTCTGTTTATTCTGAAACGTTCACAAGTTCACGACAGTTACAAGTTTTCTATTATTTTTCCAGAAATTTAGTGGAGAGCTACTCTTCTTCTGTGGATAAACAGTAAGGCTTTTGTGCTTGGAATTCAAGGCTCACCCTTTACTATTAGAGGAACTCTCCTCAAACTATATATTCTTTGCTAGTATTTTTTAATTTTATATTCAAGACATGATCTTAAATTTCATTCCCTGTTGCAGAAAAAATGTTCACTCGTGCTTGAAAAAGAACTTTCCATGCTCACATTTGGACAGCCAATGTAAGCATCTAACCATACTACATGGTTTTCAGATAGTTTTCTCTGTGGGGTTACTTCTCGGTAATGATTCCCGTTGTGAAACTTGCACTTCAGTTATCAAAATCGATAAATACCCAGCTGAAAGGGACTACATAACGAGAGAAAGGACAAGAGTGGTAAAGGAGTCCTCTTTCATGATTTTGCTTAATTAGTGAAGGGTCTTTCAGTGGTCCAAGACACAGAAATGAGGGAGATGATGATTAATAGAAAACCTGTAACCTGATGGCTCATATGGTTGAATTCGTTCTTGGTTGAGTTTTCCATATATGGGTCTTCTTTAGAGATGGAGAATTTACCCATGCTTTGTATCACGACTTCATCTTCTTAAACGAGAATAATTAATGAAAGCTCCTTCAGTGGTAAGAGAGACATAAATGAGAGACATGGCCATCGGATAGAAATCTCCCCACCCCTAACGGTTAATGCATAATTGAATTGATTCTTTGTTTATTTTCCTATGTATGGAGTCTCCTTTGGAGATGGAGGATTTACTGATTAGTCTCTAAGGAACTCAAAACAAGAGGATGATTCGATAACAATTATGTTTGAAGGATGTAATACCTTTGCTAAAGGTTTTAGTCCAATAGTTGCTTGATATTCCCAATTTTTTGCAAACTTTAGTTTATAAGTAGAAGCATGGTGCAAATGGCAGCAAGATTCCAGTGAAAATTATTTTAAAAACTTTATTCAACTGCTTTGAATTTATTATTTATGAAGGTTTTTTTTTTTTTTTTGGCCAATCCTGGTTGACTTTGTTTTTTTAACAGACCACTCCTTGCACATTAACTGCGGTGGCAAGGAAGAAAATATCAATGGTACTATTTATGAAAGGGACAGAGAACAAAGAGGTGCTTCAATGTTTTACTACGGCCGGAATTGGGCTCTCAGCAGCACCGGGAACTTCATGGACAATAATATTGAATCTGATCCCTATATTGTGACCAACACTTCCAAACTTCTCCGTGTCTCCGCTCCCACTTCAGAACTATACAGGACAGCTCGTTTGTCTCCCCTTTCTCTCACTTACTATGGACTCTGTCTAATGAATGGAAACTACACTGTTAGGCTTCACTTCGCAGAGATTGTGTTTGTCAATGATAGATCATTTTACAGTCTTGGGAGACGTGTATTTAACGTCTATATCCAGGTATCTTTTTTCTACAAGATTTGCAAACGTCAAATAATGGAATTCCATAGAATTGTGTATTGATATAGATGGAATGTATTCAATGAAGGGGAAGTTGGTCCTAAAGGACTTCAATATTGAGAAAGAAGCTGGTGGGACTGGAAAGCCAATTGTGAAGACATTTAATGCCACTGTCACGCAACATTCTTTGAAGATTCACTTCTACTATGCTGGAAAGGGGACGACTGGCATACCGACCAGAGGGATTTATGGACCTCTGATATCTGCCATATCAGTAGATCCTAGTAAGTCAGTATGATGATCTAAATCTGTATGATTGTGTTTTTCTTTGCTTGAACAGAGTGCCTAAACTTGGTTTTAGATTGAAGTTACTGAACTTTTTAGGGAAACTGACCCAAAAAAAAAAATACCCATTGAATTTCAAAATGACAAATAGCTGATTTTGACAAATTTTGACCTGTCAAAATTATTATAAAAGTAGTCAAAACTATCATAAGAATAGACAATATGACCTATTTGTCTTTTTGAAATTTAACGGGTATTTTTTTTTGTCATTTCTCCAAATTTTATGCTTTAAAGAGATAATAATTGTAAAAAAGAAACCATCGCATCAATATGTATCCGGATCTCAAACTAGCTATGGATTGACTGAAGACAGCGTTTGTGACAAATGTATGTTGCTTACTAAAATGACATCAAGTGTTCATTGGTTATTGCAAGGTTGGATGCTATGTCCAAAGATTTTTTTTTCACCTTAATTAACTAATATGTAGATAGTTAATGTTAAGAAGTTACAGAGAAGGAAAGCGTAACAGGACACAACTACATGAGAGTGAAAAGAAATGTAATAAAAATTGCAAGATGAGAACAAAAATTCCCTCCTAATGTCGTTGTTCTTGCTTACAGTTTGCTATTTCTTTGGTTTCACAGACTGTTAGGCGAATGACAGATCATGTATATATCATCTTCCATCTTTATAACTTGAATGCATCCATTTGAGTTGGGATCTTAATCCTGCCATATCTAGTAACTGCAAGATTAACAAAAGTAACAGAGCAAAGAACGTCGATAAAATATATGCACAAGAAAAATTAAATATGTAGGCAAAAGGAAAAGATTGGATTTTATGCTTTGGCTTCCCATGAAATTTACAAGTGCTTTTTTGCGCAGATTTTAAACCTCCATCACCAGGGATTGGAAAGAGAAGGCATATTATATTGGTAGCTGCTATGTTAGCTGCTCTTGTGCTTCTTGTTCTGATGCTCCTAGGTATCATGAGGTGGAAGGGCTGGTTAGGAGGTCAAGACTCCGTGTATAAAGGTATGTGATACATCTGACAAAACGTAATTAACAATACCCTTTTCATTTGGGCTTTTTTTTTTTCCTCTTAAAAAATCAGGATCCGGTACTAATAAGTAATCTGGATTCTAGTTGGACCGGGTCCCAATTGAGAGAACCTCTCCCAATGTAACTTTTCTATTGACAAGGCTCAAACTTGAAATCTCTCTTATAAGTTGTTGAAATTCTTACAACCCAACCAAGCTGTAGTTAGTTGCATTGACATATTTCAAAATCAATTCTTATATTTCTATTTTAATTTTTTTAATAGAAAATGGAATTTAGATTAAAATTCATTTGCGCCTCATTCTGATCTGAAATAAAATGGAATATGGTAGCATATGATATGGATGAAATTATAAGCTTTCTTTGTTGACTTTCAAATTTACACTTTTTCCTAGAGCTAAGAGGAATAGACCTGCAGACAGGATTATTCACATTAAGACAAATCAAAACAGCAACCGAAAACTTTGATGCTACTAACAAACTTGGAGAAGGCGGCTTTGGTTCTGTTTACAAGGTATTTAAATTCTCCTCCGGTGCATATTCTTGATTTACAATTTTGTCTTACATAGTCAAGTTTTGATGTTTCTTGACCTGAGAAACTAGATGTGCATTATGGGATATCTATATCTCCAGATACTTAAAAGTAAAATTTTTTTCTATACAACGAATTCCCATCTGTTCCACGCACTGCACTCATTAGTTAGCAAGCCCTTGGCGCTTAAAGGAATGAGAAAAATCATGAACAAGCATTAGCTATTAATTCTTATTTTCATGTGTAGAATGCTTGTAAGAAATCATATATACACTGTTGCTGATGCAGGGTCTGCTATCCGATGGCACTGTAATTGCAGTAAAACAACTCTCCTCGAAATCCAAGCAAGGAAACCGTGAGTTTGTGAATGAGATAGGAATGATATCTGGACTTCAACATCCCAATCTTGTAAAGCTTTATGGATGTTGTGTGGAAGGGAACCAATTGATACTGATATATGAGTATATGGAAAATAATTGTCTATCACGTGCACTTTTTGGTTAGCTTCTTACTCAACCACCTTAACTATCTCTTGCTGCCTGAATCAACATATGGTCAAGTCCAAAAACTAATTAGCTTTCTCCCAATCACATTATATGCAGGAAAAGATCCAGCCTGCAAAGCAAAACTAGACTGGACAACGCGGAGGAAAATTTGCCTTGGTATAGCTAGAGCTTTGGCTTATCTGCATGAAGAGTCCAGAATAAAAATCATACACAGGGATATAAAGACTAGTAATGTTTTGCTAGATAAAGATTTTAATGCTAAGGTTTCAGATTTTGGTTTGGCAAAACTTAATGAAGAAGGTGATAATACACATATCAGCACTCGAGTTGCTGGAACCATGTAAGTTTATCTCATATTGATACATATCTCTTGCTTACCTCATCCGTTACTAATGATCACAATTTCAACCTGCTCTCTTTTGATTTTGTTATCATAATATATACTTACACATTTTCATTGATGTTATTTTGCAGTGGTTACATGGCTCCTGAATATGCAATGCGTGGCTATTTGACTGACAAAGCAGATATTTATAGCTTTGGGGTGGTTATATTGGAAACTATCAGTGGAAAGAGCAATACAAATTATAGACCCAATGAAGAATTCGTTTACCTTCTTGATTGGGTAAACCATAATTTACTTGAAACCATTATTCCTATTGTCAAATAGCATAAAAATTGAAATGTGACATCTTTTTATCAACTATAATAGTTCTTGTCCTTAAAATCAAGCTTCTTTCAGGCCAATGTTCTGCAAGAGAGAGGAAATCTACTGGAGCTGGTTGATCCAGACTTAGGATCAGACTATTCAACTGAGGAGGCCATGGTTATGCTAAATGTGGCTCTCTTGTGTACCAATGCATCCCCCACACTTAGGCCAAAAATGTCCCAAGTTGTGAGCATGCTTGAAGGCCAAACAGATATTCAGGATTTGCTTTCTGACCCAGGATACTCTGCAAGTAGTTCCAAACACAGGTCCATAAGAAATCACTTCTGGCAGAACCCAGATACTGATTCCTCTAGTTCATAACTCGGGACAGAAATAGAAAATATGGGAGGATATTAGAAATAGAAAATGTGTTGGTTTCTCTTAACAATGCCACAACATGGCAACATGGCATGGGACTGTTCTCATTGGATAATCAGCCTACCTTGTTATTTACATACTCCATTAACAAACAAGTGAAAGTTGTCCGTAGAAAAGTTGTAACTTCAATTTGGTGTAACTTTCATGGAATAAATAGTATATTTTATAGTTTGGGTCCTTAAACGGTACTCCTTGAGTGCTCAAGATAGGAGCTGATTAGGGAATTGGTATTAGTTATATATATAAAATCTATTTCTCATGTTCATTAATTTTTTTTTTCTAAATTAACTTTATTGATACTTTTCCAATAATAATCAAATAGGAGAGGGAGTGAAAAAATTAAGAAAGATATTTAAGTCGTTTTAAAAAAAAACATATTATATTAACTAATTTAACAAACATTCTTAATTTACTTAAATTAATTAATTAGACCTTACATTAAGGACCGAAGTAGTATTTTTTCATGATTATGCAATCATGTTATTAGAGTGGCCCAAAAGAATGCGAAGTTAAATTTACCCTTTGCACCTTTGATCATTTTTCTAGATTTTTCTCTGAATGCATCGAATATAAAATCATAATTTCTCCAGTAAAAAGAACTTTTTTAATTATAGTTTCAACATATTATAAAGTAAATTTAATTCGAATACAAACATAATAATATATATATATATATGTTGTGCTTGATACGTGTCATTCTCCCATCATCCGCATTTTGCCTAATAAATATAAAGAGGAAAAAAGAAAGATTGATCTGCTATTTTTTAAAAAATAAGTTGGGTGCCCTACACAGAACTATAGCAAATTGTCATGGTCGTTTATATTGTTAAGCAAGCAATAAATTTTTATTATTTTATTTAACAAGTGGACATAATGATTATTTGCTTACAAGCAAAGAAAAAGGTTTTGGGATAATTAATCGTCTCTTCGTCTAAGAGCTTTTGTTCTGGTTAGTTTTCTTTAAACAGATGATATGATTATTTAACCCTTTTCTGTGAAAAATAAATAAATAGTATTGGATTTCAATACATTTTTATAACATTGTTCTTATGTTCTTGTTAAATTTAAAGATTTTAGCATAATCACGAAAAATGTCGAATTAAAAAAAAACATCAAATAACAAATGGGTTTGTTTTCTTGAGGTCACTTTGAAAGTTTAAAGTAGATTCTGTCAATTTGTCTGAAGAAGCATGTTCCTAAAATTATGTTACAAAAAGGGAAAATTTTGTAAATCTTTAAATTGGATAAAAAAAAAATACTACCTCTGGTTCTAATTATAAGAGCTAGTTGACTAATTTGAGGAGATTAAGAAAAGAAGTTAAATTAGTTATTTGTAACAAATAGATGTTGTCTTTTTTAAAATATCCTTACTAATCAAGTGTGTTGGCTAGAACTACTATTGTTAGAAGGATTATTTTGAAAAAAATACTCCTCCGGTCCTAATTATAAGACCCAATTGACTTATTTGAGGAGATTAAGAAAGTAAGTTAAGTTGGTTATTTATTATAAATAAGTGTTGTTATTCCTAAAATATCCTTGCTAATTAAGTATATTGGCTAAAACTATCATTATTAGAAAGATTATTTTGGAAAAAAAATGCATAAATATAAGAGAGAAAATGGATTGGGTCTTATAATTAGGACCGAATAAAAAGTCAAATTGGGTCTTATAATAAGGACCGGAGGAGTATATAAATATGAGAGACAAAGTAGATTGAAATCTTATATTTAAAATTAAAATAAAAATCAAATAAAATCTTATATTAAACATCAGGTAGTACAAAAATTTATTTTTAATTTTTAAGGCAAAAGCCGAGGATATAGGGGAAGCTAAAGTAAAAGAAAAAGAAAAAAAGAATTCATCGGTAGGACAAGTGATCGGGCACCAGACGTCACCAACGACACTGGTAGCTAATAGCATTCCAATTTCCCGTTTACCTTCTCCTTTTCATACGCCACATACAAATTCTCCCGTGTTCTTCTCTTTTCCCTGTTGCTTAGCGATCCCATACACCCATTCTCTTTGCTTCCAGTTCCTGGCATCTTGGACAACAATGACGGCGATCGCAGTCCAACACTTCGCTCACTGTATCACTTGCCATGCTTGGAGCCCTGACAAATCCAGTAATACATCACTCCCATCACCTTCTCGCTTTCGATTTGGGCTGTTTTGTGATTATGATTTCAAGCTATGGAATTGCATTTATTTGTTTTGATGGTTCTGGGAAACTTACTTTAGATGAATAGATGTGGTTGTTCCAGTGGGATGTTTTGTACCCAACTTCTTCCCCCTTTGATCTGTTGAGGTCAAGTTCAAGTCAAAAGTGCAGTTTTTCTTCAATTATATATGTAGTTTGGATTTGGATTCCTTAAATGTAGAAATGACTTGCGATGTGCTTTACTATGCCTTTTTTGCTGAAAGTGGAAGATATGCAATTCGGATTAAACACTGTTAAAATTACCACTGGCAACCTTTTTGATTAGGCAACTGATTGATCCTTTGGTGGCTATTCGGATTTGTTAATGAATCTTATTTGAACATTTTCCACATCGATGCTGGATTTATGCAGGAACTTGCATAACTAAAAGCTTCTACAAGTATAATATTTCATGCTGTGCCTGTATTACCATGCAAAGGGAAATTATAATCTGATAACGTATCTTGCCTTTTCGTTAGTAGACGTTAGGCGTCCGAATCACGTGATAAGTTGGGACGGTACTAACCTCCTGGAAGTTGTTTCTTTTATTTTTCATTTAGTAATTTGTTAATAATAATAACATGTCATGGATATATATATATATATATATATATAAATATATATCTTTGACACGTCAAGGAGTTATTGACAAGAAGAGAGAGTAATACAAGACAATACAAAGATAGAGAAGAGATCATCCCTGACCAAAAGGAAAAACAAGGGATAAAATTGAGACTCTTTAGTGACCTAAACAATGCAAACTTACAGATATGCTTGAACCTCTTCTTCCTCCATTCATTGTATTAAATTTTCGTGGGGCTTGTTGGAGATACATGTCACACCATTGAAGAGCCTTCTCCATATAGATCTAGGCTTTAGGTTTAAAAAACGGTAAAGGAGACACTTTTGATGGGTTTAATATACCATAGGCTGTTTGTCTTTAGGGCATGTGATTGCAGCTTTCTAAATATTTGAGTGGCCATAACATATATTTTATGTATTTATTTATTTATTTTGTAGTGGTTGCATTTTGTCCCAATAATAATGAAGTGCACATCTACAAATTGTTTGAAGACAAATGGGAAAAAGTGCATACACTTCAGAAGGTAACTTTTCTTATCCTCAATTGCAATGAACTCAAAGCAGTTTCACTGGATATGTTATCATTAGTTTTGAAGTAATTTCATTTATTTTTTTCACAGCACGACCAAATAGTTTCTGGGATAGACTGGAGTACAAGAACAAACAGAATAGTGACTGCATCCCATGATCGGAATTCGTGAGTGCCCACATGGTTTAATTTTTGAAACACTGGATAATTTATACTTAGTGAATATTTTAATACAAAGAAGCTTAAGCTTTGAGTTTGTTTTAGCTACTTTTTTTCTGCATTTGCTCATGTTATAAACGCGCTAAAATAAAATCAGCATGTCCTCCTCTATAGATATGTTTGGAACCTTGAAGGATCAGAATGGGTGCCAACTCTAGTTATCCTCAGGCTCAACCGTGCTGCTCTCTGTGTTCAGTGGAGTCCAAAAGGTAGGAAGCACTGTTGCATGTTATTTGGAAGATGTAGGTGTTACCATGAACCATCTCTAGTAAATCTGTTGCTTGGTTGTTAAAACAAGATCTGGTTGTCTCAAGACATTTTCTATTTCATGGAATTTGAGCAGAAATAACCGCCTCTTTAGCCTAGGTGATAGGCAAAGTGAGAATGTTCGGTTTACAGAAGCATATCTACATTACTGAATATTTTTTATATGAGAAATTTGATAATAACTGCTGTCTTATTATTATGTTTGTAACAAAGTCTAATCTTTTTTATTTTATTATTGTATTTAATTTATTCTTAATGTCCTCATGGTGCCACAAATTGTATTGTGGTGACTCTTGGCTTCTTGTGTCTATCCCCATTCTTATAGTTTTATATTCCTCAAAGACATGCATGGATTTGTGCGATGAAACTTTTTGCATGGGTTTTTGTTTGCGATGAATTTGTTGCCGTGAGCTAATTGTAATTTTAACTAGAGTTACTTATATCTTTTGTATCTAGTGCCATTTATATCATATCACTAGCTGTTTAAGTAATTTTTGATAA
The DNA here is from genome assembly GCF_004799145.2 of Neltuma alba. NCBI lineage: Eukaryota > Viridiplantae > Streptophyta > Magnoliopsida > Fabales > Fabaceae > Neltuma > Neltuma alba. The sequence goes on from NW_021637479.1 coordinate 68,255, forward strand.
TATTTTAGTCTATTATTTTGTGATATTGAAATACACTGTTGATCAACGAGTTCCCTCATTGGAATTCATAATTTAGTACATTTACTAAATTCTGTACTGGCAGAAAACAAGTTTGCAGTCGGTAGTGGGGCCAAAACTGTTTGTGTATGCTACTATGAACAGGAGAACAACTGGTAAAGTTCTCTCACTCTCTCTGGTGCTTTATTTTGATGTTAATTCACTGGCTAGTCAAATATCTGTTTGCTTGATTTCTTTTATTAAAAAAATGATGATATATTAATATCCATTGGCATTTTTAGCTATATTATCTATACATAGATAATATCACTTGTGTATATTTTTCATGGGATGGTTACTTTACACGTGCTTTATTTTTGTCAAGTTCTTGCTGGATCCACTTGGATCTGCTGAGACCATATTTTGAGAATCTCTCAAGGATTTCATTATTTATGAGAAGTTTGCTTTTATGAAAACTATTATTGTATGATTCTATATCAATCAAGATGGACTGAACAATACAATATGGTTTTATGCATTACATTGTAGCGTTATGAAGAAAGAGAATTACAAGACAGGAAAATAAAACGGCCTCCTAAAACTAAAAGAGAATGAAGCAAAACAGCCAAAAGAATGAAACATGATCCAAGTCTTATTGATATTATATTGTCCTTTCCCAGTGGGATAAAAGAAAATGAAGGAAATTTTATATTTCTCACCTTCTATGGATGAGATGTATAAAACTTGAGTTACTTTGCTGATTCATGGTGGGTAGCTTTCATGTTTATCCTCTTCCTAAAAATTGTAAACTCTAGCAGTTTATCTTAGAATTCAAAGCATGTTATAGATATTATAATTTTACAACCTAATTACCTTGGGTAGTTGGCTAATTATGAGTTAACTATCATATTGGACGTGAGTTTATTGAAATCAACTGAGTCTCAATCCCATATACTGTGATCTAAAAGTTTATTGCCATCAACTTAGTCTTTGAAGGATTCAAATGACGTCATCACATCAATTTAGCCCTAAAACAGGACTTAATTGATGCATTTCTTAAAACATTGGGATTAAATTGTCGTGGTAGTATCTTTCAAGGCCAACATGGTAGTTTTGCCTGCTTATTGTATAATGCAAGATTTCTTATTATTTCCTGGAAGCTGCTTGAGCATTACGTTCTTTTGATAAAAATTTGCATCGCCTTGCAGGTGGGTCAGTAAACTAATACGGAAAAAACATGACTCTTCAGTGACAAGCGTTTCTTGGCATCCCAATAATGTTTGCATTCTGCCCTTTTCTCCTTTATATAAAAGTTTACATACATTGTAAATGTTTCTCGTAATTTTGTGTTGTCATTCTCTTGTAAGCTAAGTCAGTTATTGGGATGTAGTCTTTTGGCATCTCTCTACAAAACTTAATCTTATAAGGAGTAAGTTTGTTTTATATCTTAGGAGTCTGATGGAAATGAGGGGGACTATGACTTTTGTCAGGGTCAGTTTTATTTAACTTGCTGGATACAAATGCATTATTAGTTCCCCATAACTGGAAATTTAAAATAGATTGAAGAATTACTGAATAAGCTACGACGTCATGAGTTTAGCTGCAGCTGAAGATATGAAAATTTCAATTATTTATCATAATTTCACCTTTTTTTGGCAGATTCTGCTTGCAACAACATCTACGGATGGAAAATGCCGAGTATTCTCCACCTTAATAAAAGGTGTAGATGCAAAGTATGTTATATGAAACTCTGTGCATGGTTAGCTTTTTGTGTTTCCTTTTGATGTTTATTTTATATTATTTAATTTTGCTTGATGAATTATGACAGGGAATCAAAAGGGGGCACTTCATCCGATGCGAAGTTTGGAGAGGTTCAGTATCATCTCTTACTTGTGGTGGAATATATACATGTTTGAACAGATACATAATCGATTGCATCTTTTGGTGGATTAACACTAACATCACAAGATGTTTGAAGCTGAATTCAGCAAAAGATTATTTAAACTTTGGCTATGTTTGGTACTGTGTGGGAAAGGGATAGTTGATTGGAATCATGTAAAATGAGACACAAATTATTTATACAATGGCTATATCCTGTTGTCATTATTCAATGGTGTTTGTCCCTTTCTATAACTTTACCGGGGGAATATGGATCATTTTCCATCATTATCTCTCAATACCTAACATTCTGCATGCCAAACATAGCCTAGGAAGTCCATATGCTCTCTAGTTATTCCTCAAAAATATTTATATGTGATGAGGTATTTGATAGTTTACAGTTAAACATGTGATTTTTGTTCATAGTATTGAAGATTTGGTATTCTTTCGTTTTATATTTTTTATTTGCTCATGACACATTAGAGAGTGCTTTTATGGTTTGCATATATGGTCCTCTAAGCAATGTCCTCATTTTAGCCAGCCTGCTCCAGTCCTTAAGGGCTATGTTTTTGGTAGGCTGGACTAAGCTATGCCCTCTCAATAAACGGCTTCAGTTCACCTAAGCCCATTTGGGATAGTTAATGATATACTAGCTCACCCATTTATGTGGCTTGGCGAGGCTGGCTCAACAGAGGCAAACTTGTTTTGACGATTTCCATTATTCACCCACCCACCCCAGGGCACAGGGTTCCCTTCAGAACAGAGAATATATGATCGGGGCAGCATAAGTTGACTTGTACTGTTCTTGTGCAACAGTTAATAATCCAGCTTGATCTATCATTATCATGGGCATTTGGCGTCAAGTGGTCACCAAGTGGCAATACATTGGCTTATGTAGGTCAGAAAACTCTCTCCTCTTGTGTGTTATGCTTTGCCTGGCAGAAAGTAAGGTTGCCAGCTATATGCCTTTTTGTTTAGTCGTCATTTTTTTTTTCTTGTTCAAGTTGTTTGTATGATAGAAAACATCTACTGTGGTTTAGTTAGCATTGTTCGGAATGGGAGGCTGCTTTGGTGTACAAAAATATTATCCATGTACTTCGTCATATTTCCTTTTCTCTAAAAAGGTTGGGATAAATATTTCTTTTATGTGAGTTTTGAACTTAAAGAACAATTCATGGGTACCGTTTTGTATCAAGTCAATTGGGCAGTTGATATTTTCAGACTTGGGTCCCAACATGCAGCGTTTGTCAAACAAACTTCATCCCATTGGTCCAGTGCACTACTGAAGGGTTCACTTTATGTGTGCGCACTCGCTTGTGCATTTGTTTCATTTTATAAGGTCTTCTCTGGGTTTTTCATTCTAGCTTATCTGCTTTATTCATTACGCAGGTCATAATTCTATGATATATTTTGTTGATGATGTTGGCCCTTCTCCTTTGGCCCAAAATGTTGCCTTCCGTGATTTGCCACTCCGTGATGTGGGTCAGCATCCACTCTTTCTAACCTTTTTTAGCATCTGATGATTTTCTTGAACTTATTCACTGATGGTTTCTGGAATTGGTGGTCATTGTATGACGTGTTTTTAGGTATTATTTGTTTCTGAAAGAATGGTAATTGGCGTGGGCTTCGATTGTACTCCAATGATCTTTGCTGCTGACGATAGAGGAATATGGTATGCAATTTTGTTTTTGGTGATTTCTAGGATTAACACTTTATTTTGAAAAATGAACTACTCAATGAGTTTGAGCATATCCAATATTTGGATCTTTTATATTCTAGGCTTGTATCCTGGGCTTTGACTTCATGTAGAAGAGAAGTTGACTGTTTTTTATGCCTCACTTTATTCTTGTTCTTTTTTTCCTATTTTTTGTCCTTTAGGAGTTTCGTAAGATATCTTGGAGAAAGCAAAGCAATATCATCTGGATCAAAATATGGATCGCAGGTAAATTACATTTGTTTGTTATATGCCTAAGCCGGCTAGTGAAAGCCATATCTAGCTCAGATATCATAATGGAAGGTCATTGGATATAACTATATTAGTTAAGCATGGCGTATATCTTATTTTTACTAACCCTAGTTTTGGGTTTCCCCACTTCTATTTGATCCTGTCTTTCTGTTAGTTCTCTGAAGCATTTGGGAAATTTTATGGCCAATCCAAGCATGGAATGAACAACGACTCAGTTGAGAGTTCAAAAATACGTGGAGGCGTTCATGAGAACTGTATAAAGTATTTTTCTCATCTTCATCATGACTTCATCCTCCCAAATATGATTGATGATATTATAAATGTTCTTTCTGAGTTGCTCTTCTTCTTCAACCCTAAATGTGGTCGTTTGCATTCCGGTTGTCCAATTATTGGGCTAGGCAGTATTTGAACAACCAAAACCATTTTTAAAACTATCGTAAGTTTAGTGTATCACCAATGTCTTTTTTGGATTGTAGTTGTATCATGCCTCTTGGAGAGCGTGGAACATTGGTCAGGCGTTTCAGCACATCAGGTCAGTGAAAACTAACAATTACTTTTAGGTGATTATTGAACAGTTATATCTTTGCCTGTTTAGCATTGTCCTTTTTGTAATGAACCCCTTGATACTGTAGGTTTGGATGGAAGAGTGGTGATTTGGGATTTGGAGGACCAGCAGGATCTATTAGACTACGTGTAAGCTTATGAAGGTTGAATGGACAAGTGTTACATTGTGTATGAAGTTGTCTGAGATCAATCAAACCTTTCTCTAACCAAAAGGCTTTTTAGCAGAAACTTCGGTCCTCTGATTTTTGCTTATGAATCTGGTCTTATGTAGTAAGATGTTTTATTTTCATTTTTCCTTTGGGTTTGTTGTATTCTATATGGTGAGTAACTAGGAAGAAGAATGTACCTATTGATATTCTGCGCAAGAAACTTGGGTATCATATTCATTTCTTGACAGTAATGAACACCAGCACAAAGTTGTTAAGACCAAAGGAAAAAAAAAAACGGACCAAATTGGCCGGTGTAACTGGTAAACTGGTTGCTTGTTTGGTCTAGTTTGATAAAAAACCACCCCCAGTCAAACTGTTTTAAAACCGGTTTCAACCGGTCAAAACTGGGTAACCAGTTAGGTAGATGGGTTGCTTGGTTTGATTTTTTTTTTTTTCTTTTTGCCCTTCAACTGATGAAACGATGCTGTTTTAAGTTGAAAATTGAAAAAAAAAAAAAAAAAAACTCCAGTAAGGTAGCAATGCTTAGCTTCAGAAATCCTCAACTTAGTCAATCACCAACCAAACCTTCAGCTTTGCCATTTTCGTCCCTCCCCCCAAATTGAAAATCAGTAGCTGAAATCAACCCTCACTATAGCTGTCGTTTTCTTCGCTGTTTGAAAGGATCTGGAGATGTTGCTAGGGTTAGTGAAGGTGATCTTAGCGGAATCAGGATCGTCGATGAAGATATCGGAGATAGTGACCTAAAAGAATAGCTCCTTGCTCTTCACTCGAGTCACCTTTCTCATCAGTGCTTCTCAACAAAGGCAGTGACCTTGCACTCGTACAAAACAATGTGTCGAATGGCCTCGAACCTATGCTCCTTCCTCTGCTTCTGCTTGAGCTAGACGAAGCCAGTGGAGCGATTGTGACCCACCTCGATGATGTTGTCCAAGGGGAGCAATCCTTTGGGCAGACAAAATCTTATACAGTAGCTCGCGCGACTTGTGCTTACAGAGATCTTCTCCATGGTAAATCTTAGCGTTGTCTCTGTGGGTTGCAATTACCCAAGTAGCCATTGACGCAAAGCTAAGAAGAGCTTATTTGAGGCTTGAGGGATTTCGCTGAGATGGGTTTCACAAATTGAAATTTGTGTTTGGTTTTTTTCAATTTTTTAAATCTAGACCAATGAATAAACGTCCATGTGAAGGAATTCTAAAACTAAAATATTCAAATAGGTATTAGGATTGTTCTATTTTAATGATGCCAATTAAATTATATTATTTTTATATGACCGGTTCGGCCAGTGACCCTTAACCTACAGTCTCGATCGGTTTAGTCACTGGTTCGGTTTTTGGTTCCTTAGTTAAGATGTCATGTTATCTAAACAGTAGTAGGAAATCTCCAACAATGACATTCTTTCTTCAAGTTTGAATTTACTTTTGAAGATTCAGAGAGTGTTTGAAAATCCTATAAGGTACTTTAAAAAAAATATTTTTGTGCAAATCGAGACAAAATTATTTTCATATACTCAAGTGAATTTCGTGTGTTTTGCTGTTGACGATTTTATATTAGTAGGTACCTTCGGTTTTTTAGGGTAAAGGTGTTAGCTTTTGTATATTATTGATAAACCAAGTCACGATTAAATATCCATGATTTACAGATAAAGTCAATCAACAAAACAAATGCCACAATTTTCGACGCAAATAGTTTATCCACCATTTCTTAAGCTTCCGTCTACCTTGTAGAGCGTTCTTTAGTTGTCACAAATTTGAGAGGATCGCAGCTTTCAAATCTTGTCAAAGATCAAGGAAGGGAAGTATGAAGAGAAAATGGTCATGAAAAGCTAAGCAGAAATTACAAACTGTAAATGACCGAGCCACCTTACCAAATCCCCTTTCCCCGTCTATGTGGGCTCAAGCGGTAGAACACTTTCATTGGAGACCCAATTGCGAGTGATTTTTAAGCTGCTGCTTGACTGCCAAAATCTACAGCCCTTGAGGATATTTTAGGCTCTGTTTGGATGCTCCAAAACCATGGTTTCAGAAGCACTTTTCCGCAAAACGAGGTAACCTCCTTTACATATTTACTTCGTAATCCGTAAAAGCACTTCTGAAACTATAGTTTGGTTTTTATCCAAACACTCCCTTAGTCACAGAAAAGTCCCTGCCACGTGGTATTCCTTCTGCCCGCGTCTACTTTTTCCACGGCCACTGCCGTTAGTCCCACCACGGTGCTCAGCACCTCCACGATCACAACCAAACCTGTCAGTTACGCGTCCCCGAACTGGAGGCACGACACGCGCCGTCTTCTCCATTCCGACTCTAGTTTCACCCCATCGGATATCCTCATGAACCAGTAATTCCTCCATGAACCTTGGTGGAGGGGCTTTGAGCCAAGCATAAAAGAGCTGGGAAATCTTTCATACACTTCCGTCCAATCATCATCTTTTTTCGGCGGCGATACCCAGAAACCTGTTAACAAGAACTCTTGCTCGCAAAAAATTACGTACTAGTTTTCCATCCTTCAACGTCGCCACTGTCCCCTTGTTCAAATCCAATTACGTGGAACCCTGAGAGGTTTCCAAACCCCCTCCTCCGCTCCGTCACTATAAACCAGAGAACACCTCTCCTTTTCTGTCCAAACAATCTCTCCAACTCACTCTCACTCTTTTTTAACGCTATCGCAGTGGGCTACAGCGACACTCACATGAACAACAACAATAAGGTAACTCGGAAATGGCGTCGGAAAAATACTGGCGACCCTGGCGGTGGTAAAAGGCTCTCACACTCGCAGAGAGAAATCCGTCACCCTGACGTATGAGGGACGCGACGAGGCTTTTAAATAAGATATAAAAAAATTTTCTGGTAAAAAAAAATTGATATAAAAATTAAATCAAAATGCCCGCTTTCTCGGAAAAGCGTTTTGTTTATTCCGTTTCTTGACTAGAACTAACCACTATATATGATGCATTCTTCTTTCGTTGGCTTACTCAATACTCTGATCGTTCCTTATCAGAGATTCTGAGAAATTCCACTCTGTAAGTATGAATCTTCGCCTTCCTTCCGGTCATTATACGGCTCAGAAAGTGGAAGTACATGCAGGCAACACCTGCAAAAATAATAAAAATATAATTCAAGTCGTTATGTAATAACACTATCTTTAAGAGTTATTTTATTACAAAAGGTAAGAATAAAATGCTGCACTCTTTAGAATTAAACAATCTCTTCCTGCACAGGGCAACAAAAATTTGAAACTTAGAAGAGGAAGTCGGGGATAAAACTCAACATTCTATGACATGCACCATGCATTGTCTTGTATAGGCAGATGATGTGACCGTTGGATTGTCATAGTGGTAATTAAAAACGGTTTTAATGACAGTTAAAAGAATGGTTTGTAAACAATTGATTAAGGCGAATTAAAATATTTTAAAACTATTAGATCTGGCTTATAAAAGAGTAAAGATGACAAATTAAAACATATAAATGTTTCAACGATGCTAACAGTCTGTTCTAAAAAGTCTTTTTTTTAGTTATTTTATTAGCTTAAATTCACATAATAAACACTAAGGTTTTTTCAATCTTGAGTGAGTAATATGGGATTTCTTTTCACACGTTCACACATTAAAACTCCAACAATACATACATTCTCTCGGCGATTTTCTTATATAATTATTTATTTATATTTTTGTACGGATGCTCAGTTTTAAATTTAATATAATACAATGGATTTGGCTTTGAAATCCCATTGAATCGATCGAGTTACTAGTCAGTCTTAGTTATGCTTTGTGGACCAGTTAAAGTATGAGGAAGGGGATGGACTTGTTAGTTAAATAATAAATACGACAAGTCTAGCTAGTTATTATGATTGCAAAGTGGGAGAAGATTAAATTGTTTTGTTTATTTTGATAATTAAGGTTTCGCAGGGAATGGATCGGATTTGAGTCCGGTAACGGATAAGTTGTGGAAGACATATTTTATGAGAAGCGTTTTGGCAACACCACAATGAGAGAACACAAAGTTCCATTCGAATGGAAGCAAGCGTATGAGGTAAATTATTAATTTTCCCCCCCTAAATCCCTCGTAGAATCAAGACAAAGTTAAGAAATCTTTTTGTAAAAATTAACTAATACATTCATTCTTGCAGTATGAAGAGGAGGAGGTTAAAACTCGAGAGCAAATGGAGCGAGTGGTTCTGGAGGAGTATGGATGTGAAGCTCAGGAGGCAAGTAGGTTATTTGCTACTTTACACATTAATCTAATTACCTTTTTTTAGCGTGCAATAGTTTACAAAGCAGTTAATTGGTATTTATACTCACTCGAGGGCTTTTCCCCCTTTTTGGCAATAGGAAGGAAGTTAAATTAGGATGAAGGTTCATCTACAACCCTAAAATATTTTTCCAGACACATTTAGTATTCTAAAATATTTTTTTATGCACCAGTGCCTTGAAGTATTTTTTCATAAGCATCTAGCATCCTAAAATTTTTTTTTTGTAAAATTTTACATTTAGCAAGCTAGGATGCTAGATGTACCAAAAATTAATTTATGATGTTATATACGTCTGAAAAATATTCTAAAGTAACGAATGCGCCAAAATACAATTTAGATTGCTGGACACACCTAAAATAATGCGTTAGGATGCTGATAAAATTTAAATCATTTGGAATTGTAAATGTGAGGGAACTAAGGTTCAATGGTAACATCAGAAGTGGAGGGTAAGTAAGAAATACATTGGAGTAGCTCGACCCTCTTACTGCATATAATACTTGAAAATAAGGATCAAACACAAGATGAACTCTTAAAAACAACAACAAAAGGATTATCAAGAGTTCTATATATTAATAAGCTCCAAGATTTTGGATAATATTAACTCCTAATCTTTTAGGAGTTCAACTTAATTTCACAGGGTTTCTCAACAGCTATTTACGTGTCTGTCTAGGGTCAAATCTTTAAATTTTTTTTTGGATAGTGTTTCTTCGTTGACCTTTTTTTTCCGGTTTTAATTTGAGAATGGGGGGTGTATTTGCTTGGAGAAAGTTTTTCTTTCTTTCTTGTCCTTACTTTCTTCTTTTATTCCAAATTACTTAACAGGCTTTGGCAGGTTAAATGAAGTAGAAGGGTCGGTTTTCAGGGAAATCTGTCCTTATACATGCTACGTGATAGATTCTTATGGGGTTCAAGAGTACCTTTTTCTGGTCCACTATCTTTGGTTCAATTCGGTATCCTGTAACTGAATTGTTGAGGAAAGACATTTTATCATCAGACGCCTTCGGATTCCTTCTTTACTTCTAACATTCTTTTTTCTTGGTTTGTTTTCTAATAAAATAATTCACACGACTATATATATATATATATATATATATATATATGAATGACTATTTGCCATTTATTGCCCTTTTCTAAAGTGTACCACACTTCCAACGTCTAGTTCCCTCTACTATTGGACATTATGGTACTGTATTTTTAAGATTTAATTAAGCTGCAGTTTTTATTGATAATTTTATTGTTGAGAAGCTGTTGTATATTATTTTGGAGGTGGCTACATTAGAATGAATTCAACGGCCAGGGAAGAGATAGACTCTCTAAACAAGTATATTTCTTCTCTCTTTCCTTTGTTCTTTATTTACTTCTTTGGTGAGACTTCCCATTATGTGAAGTCTAGTCCAGCCAAAATTGGCAGCTAGATAAGGAAAATGAATTCTACATGTGAAATGCTAATATAATATTACCTCTAATCCTAATTATAAGACTTTCATTAGTATTAAAACCAGAGGTAGTAAGAAATAAATATGTAGTTGGATGTTTAATGTGAGACCTCAAGATTTTGTAGATATGAAAGAAGTAAAAGCCTGCAGCTTTTGGAATACACCTGTGTCAGAAAACTGGGGGGGAAGACATTATTAGATTATAGGAGTATTTATTTAGAGAAATAGAGGGTATGACGTTTTCTTTGTTAGAAATTGTAAGGAATGTTCTGGAACCAAAGTTCACTTTGCTTCTCTCTTGGATTTCATCAATATTACTCCAAGCTAAGAAAATATAAAGCTTCACTATTCAAGGTTTATTCAGGTAAGTGCCATTCTAAATGTGCACCTTTTACAGTGTCAAGATGCATTTGGTTTGAAGGAATACGTGGATCATCATGAAGTTTGCATGCCCTACTTGATTTTGACTTCACGTATTTTAAGCTTTAGCCCTTAGGTAAAATATCTTGCAGTAGTGAAGAACAACTGTGTTTAGAATTCATCAAACTGAGAAATTTAAACATGAACTTCCCTAAGCAATTATGCAACTGTTTTCTTGTTTTATTGGTCAATGTGTTCTAAGCTAAGATTTCATGTTGAAGCTTATATGCTCTACTGGATTGGCTTCAAGTATTGTAAATTTTTTTACAGTGAAGAAGAAGAAGATGATGATGAGGAGGAGGAGGTGGTGGTGGTGGTGGATGAAGAATCTGATGTTGAAGGAGAGGTTGTAGAGAAAGTGAGAGCAGTTTCTGTTGAAGAGAGTGGGAGGAGAAGTTCTTGCTGAAGAGGTAGAGGAAGTGGAGGAAGAAGAAGAAGAAGAAACTCGGATTGAAGAGGGAGGAGATGACAGGGATGAGAGTAAGGTAGGGCAAGATGAAGAAGAAGGTTGTGGTGGTGACGGTGATGATGATCTATTGTTATCGTAATGATTATTATGATGATGGTTATGGTTGTGATTACGACTATGATTATGATGATTATTGGCTTCCTTAATAAACCATTTGGATGGATCAAAAGCTTTCATGTCAGTGGTTTCTAATACTTGGATGCTACAGTGAGAATGCACCTTTTGAATCATTAGGATATATTTCAATTCCTTATGTTGAGAGAGAGCAGCTACTTTAATTAATTATTAATTAATTTATTATTATTAGTTGAGATGAAGGTGCAAATTTACACATAAAATTGGCATCATAAGTTTTCTTGGGTGTGACAATACATATGTATGTTCATCAATGGAGTAAAATGTCTTGTTCATTAAGTGTAGCTTATGTCCATTATTATTTTGTGATGTCTTAATACCAAGTAGGTGCCATCAGGCCACACTAAAGTAACGGAAAATGGAAATATTAAGGAAATATTATAAATGAAAACGGAAATATTTTAAAGCTATTACATGATTAAAGTACTTTCTGTTTTAATAACGAGAAGAATAAAATTGAAATTGCTTGCTTCCAGTTTATCAAAGAAAAAAAGAATATAAACTTAATTTTTTTTCCCAGCGGATGCAAACTCAAATTTACTTCTAGAGAATGCATAAAGAAGCGACAAACAAACCATGTTTATTCCTCGTAAGCCACAAAAGTGTCATCAATATTATACCTGCATGATTATTTAACCCTTTCTTTTTAACTTTATCAAGTAAGTTCTACTGTGTATTGCACTTCCACTATTCTATTATCCCCCTTATCTCCATTTAATCTTGTAACTCACGATTATTTACTATTTGTCATTTAAGAACAAGTATAACCTATATGTAAGATAATACCTACAAATAAGGCATGTTATTTGTATTGTGAGGTAAGTGAAAAAAATATAATAGTTCTTTTATTTTCTTGTCTTCATCTTTTTCACTTTGCTTTTGTGGTTCCATTTCATTTGACAAAAAAAAAACGCAATTTTTTATGCCTTTTTTTAAAAAAACTATGTAGATGACAAAGTGATAACTTGAAATCAGTTATAAATGCTAAAGGGCAAATAAGAACTGACTTTTAAATAAATTTAACAATCCAAAACGAAGTGTTAAAATTTCAAAGACTTAATGCATTGAATCAAAAGTCTAAAACCTTTTTTTTTTCCCCCCCAAATTAAATGTCGATGATGGACCCGTTTGATTTATGGGAAGCTTGAAAAGTGACAATTAGTTTCCTTTTCATTTTCTAGAAAACGAATTTTTTTCTTTTATTTAGGCAATATGGGAAATAATTATCTTCGGAGATATCGAATCAAAATAATTATATTGAACTAAATTATCAAAATAAAAACTAAAATAAATAATTTTCACAAAAAAAAAGTAAGAAAAATCTTTTCTGGATTTATACTAATTAAATTTGATTTTCATCAAATAGGCATGCTACTTTGTTTTTTCTCCATAGAATCAGCCAATTAGTTCCGTACAATGTTGTAACCACGGTCCCAAAAAGTTAATTTAATGTTGTGACTTGTATGGCATCATCAGTCAGCAAATTAGGTTTTTGGTGACCCCTCTATTTATTCAGAGAAAATAACATTTAAGGATTATAAGCAATCATAGTATATGACCTTATCACTACCCACAGGACCTTGAAACTATAATCATTCATATAGACAAAACTAAGAAATAGATTTATTGGTAAGTGAACTTGCAGAGTGCAGATACAAATATGGAACTTTAAATCCCACTTTCTTTCCTTACAGGCTTCGGATACCAGCTTTTTATTATTTATCCAGTGCACAGTTTTACTGATTAATCCAGATTAAGGCTATAAGCCAGATCCAGCAAGTCGCCGCCTTGAGGCGTTTGATATGGCCAGTTGACCAAGCTCGTCAGCATTACTTGATGCAGATCGTTCATTAACAGGCGTATAATGCCGCAACCATTCCCCAACGTAAGCCTGAAGTGAAAACAGATTGATGAAATCAGGAAACACAATCCAATTTGATTTCTGATTGAACGGAACAATCTAATATGATGCTAAAATAATTCAGTGCTCAATTGATTGATGGTCGTAACATGTTATATACAGACAGGTAATCATATGTTCTTAATCCATCACATGTTGGAACATACCGCCACCTTATTCCACCACCAATCCTAAAACCAGCCATAAACTGCTCAGATTTCCAAGCCAATAGTAAAAAAGTAGATTACCTTCAGTGTGCTGCTTCGGGCTGTTTTAGGGATTAGGCGGCTTTCTTCTTTAAAGAGTGTTTCATACTTGTTATCTTGCTTCTCTATTTGAAAGATGTATTTTGCAATAAATGCCTAATACATGCATTAGGTAGGAATTGCAGCCTTAAAATGACCCACGAAGCCCAACCATTTTTCAGTAAATCAGAAGCTATGGAGATCAACACCATATGGCCAATTCTAATTTCCCTAAGCATGAAAAGCATAACCAAAGTAAGCATAAAGGGAAGTAACCTGTTGAGGTCTCATAATCTTCGTATCAGGATCATCCAAGGACTCTCGCCAATGCGCCAAGTACCCAGCCATTCGAGGGATTGCAAATAAAACTGTGAAAAACTCAGGCGGAAATCCCATGGCCCTGATTACAAAAATTCATCATTCCAAACCCTGTTATATAGGCTGGGAAAAATTGCACATCTTATCCATGTTAGTTACAAAACTGAATTCAATGATAGATTACCTATAAATTAACCCAGAGTAGAAGTCAACGTTAGGATATAGCCTCCTCTTAATGAAAAATTCATCAGATAACGCAACCTTCTCCAAGGCAACTGCAATCTGCACGGCCGAAAAATTTTACCCGCAAATCAGAAGTTAACCAAATATATTGAATTGAATTCACATTAAATAAAGCAGAAGTTCTCCCACTGCGATATTTATATATATATAGTGGTATTATAAACATTAGCCAATAATCTATTATAATGAAACAAGTTGCTCAAGATTTAGAATTGACTCTAGACCCTGACCAGAAGTGGATGGCTCCTTTTTTCCCTGGACGAAATATGACTTCTAATGAATGCTCATGCAAACACATGAAAAACATAAACCAAATCAACATTGTCTAAAAGCAAGTGCCTTAAAATAACCCCCCCCCCCAAAGCTTATGTCCCCAATAACAACCCTAATATTTCACAAAAGTGATTCTATTTTCCTGGAAGAATACCAAACTGTATTAAAGAGCATGCAAAGTTGAAAATCTAGTGGTCTGTTATTGTATTCATAACCCATGGCCAGAAAAGTTTAAAGCTTCAGGAATATTAAATAGGCAATTAGAAGAAAGAAAACCCATGGGATAGATAAACACCTCAATAAGAGGGTCCCGACCAACAATGGAAAACACTTCATCTGCCAGTCTCCTTAGGACCCTTGCTCTGGGGTCATAGTTCTTGTAAACACGATGTCCAAAACCACTGAGCTTTCGTTTCCTAGAGAAAAGATAAAGCACAGGATGACAGGATAGATATATCAATTATAACTTTCATTTTCACAGCTAGCAGTGAAGGTCTGAGGCAAAACCACATAAAAGGAAGGCACCATAATGACATCACCATTTCAGAGTAAATGATAAACAGGGGGAAATAAGACCCCAAATACAAGAAGGTAATAATCACCTGGCTTTGACACCCTCAATGAATTCTGGAATGTTCTCAACCGTTCCAATTTCACTCAGCATCTTCAGGACAGCCTATAGAACCATCAAAGGTCACATTATTATGCTTGCCAAAAGTATTGTGTTTACGCAGGGAAATGGTCAGAAACAAGCTATAGTGAAAAGTTAGTGATAGTTTGCATGACGCATTTAGAGGTACCTCATTGGCTCCACCATGAAGAGGCCCATATAGTGCTCCAACAGCACCAGCAATAGCGGTGAATACATCAACACCACTGCAAAGGATAAGGTGGTTAGGATACACTGAACGTAGAATGATTTATGTTGTTTAACAATTTTGAGCCTCAACCTTGACGAAAGGTGCCGGACAGCGGACGTAGAGCAGTTCATTTCGTGTTCCGCATGCAAGATGAAGATAATATCTAGTGCGCGAGTTAGCCTAGGATTCGGTTTATATGAGCGATTGCCTCTGAAAACATGCAAAAGAAAATGTTATTTGAGTTTAAAGCTCCAAGATGATGTAATTACCGTGCATGTGTATGTGTATTATTATATCATCTTAAGAATACTATATACTTTGTGCCAGAAAAGAAATTATTCCATGCAAGCAAGAGCAAGAGACCAAAAAAAAAAACTAGTGAGTACTGATGATGATTTACCTCACTCGGACAAAAAAATTAAATCAATAGAAATTGAAGCTTTATATCATTCCATATTAACAATAAGACCTTTAAAAACACATAAGACATACAAAGAATCCAGCATGTATAGGAAGTTCTCCGTGTAGGAAAGGTGGCTGGATGGAAGCACTGGTGGCCTTCCTGCCAATCTAAGATAAGCTGCTGCAGCAATTGTTGTTATCTGCAATCAAAAGAAAACATTAATAGATATATTAGGTATATTGCGAAAATGCATAAACTTGTAAGGTAGCTGCTCAAAACTCCGCAGAATGCAAGCTGTAAACCCAGTTCTAGACACACCAATATCAGCTAAATAAATTACGCGTGCCTAGGTAGAAGGGTAAGGAGGAACGAGGGGAAAAAAACTGTATATGCAAACCTTTCCAAGGATTCGTGCTATTTGTTTGTCTCTTACTTGTTTTGACTGGTATACATCAAGACCCTGCATCGAATTTTAATATGCATTAAATAAGAGTAGAATGGGAAAATTCTACTAGTTATGAGAGAAGTATATATTGCTAAAAAAAAAAAAATCAAGATCCACAAAACTATATGTCACCATCATAAATGTGCAGCATTGTAAAACAGTGCACAAGCTGAAAAACTTTAAAAGTAACTCGTCTTGCTTACCCTAAGAGCAGGATTTGCATCTGGGTGAAAAACTGACAGAGCACTTATGGCACTAACAAGTACACCCATTGGATGTGCATCATGTGGCATTGATTGTATGATATCCTACAACACAAAAGTAAAAAGATAACACTCCATTAGGTTAATAGACATATTTCTCTGGGGGGAAAAAACTCAGTTACTCCCCCTAAAATGATCACTGCAAGGAAATAATTTCCACAAACCATAATTAAAATACAGACTGCCGCAGTAAAATAAAAGTGAGTTTCTAGGACATTTTGTCCAAAAAAGCGCCCCAGGGGGAATAATAAGGACTTGCCACTTCAATACTTAGCAGTAATGATCAACCATTCAAATTGAGGCTTCTTTAACATTGCTCTGCTCTTTATCATTTTACTACATGCTAAAAATACAAAATTTTATCTCCATGGGATACATGCAAGTTAAGTCACCCATTAACAAACAAAACAAACAGATGAAAGAAAGGATGAAAGAAGTAAAAGGAATAAAAATTTATAGCATGAAATGATCAAATAAAACAATAAAAGTATTACTGAACTTGATTAGAATAAACAATCCACAATATCATCACATAGCAGAGAACCTCACCAGAACTCCTTGCGGAACAGCTGAATGCTGAGATATAGCAAACTCCCAATCGGCTAACTGACTTTGAGTAGGCAAATTTCCATACACTGAAAAGGCAGAAACGGATGAGTCAAACAGTTGACAGAAACACGCATGCTATAAATAAATTGAAGTATATTGCTATCATAATTTAGAAGTTTGGGCACTGTGCTTGCCCAAGGGAATCATCATTTTAGAATTTTTATGGTTTTACAGAACATATATGCTGCAGATTAGTTATAGACTGGCAATATAGTTCTTGAAGATGCTCACTTATGAGATATGCAACTTCCATATAGGTGCTTTTCTCCGCCAACTCCTCGATTGGGTAGCCTCTATATCTAAGGATTCCCTCATCGCCATCAATATAGGAAATTTTTGATCGGACAGGAGCTGTGTTCAAATATCCCGGGTCGTATAGTTTGAGCCCCTTGTCATTCTTTCCGGTCGATATCTGCACGTTAACAATTGGAGTCCCACAATAAAAAATCCATAACGCATAAGACGGTAAGTTGCACTTGTGCTGCAAATCCAAACTACCCCATGGCACACTTGGATTGATAGATTCTGAATAGCATATGACTAAAAATTAATAGGCAGAATGCTAACATTAACAATAATTGGCCGCACAGAAAAAATACGCATCCAACCGATTCAAAGAAGCCGAACAGATCAGAATTGACCAAATCCCAGTTAGCCAATCACAAAAAGCTTTCAAAATCAAAGCTTACGTATATAACTCATTGATCAGAAAATACCTTCTTGAAGTCAGCAGCCTTGATCGTTCCCTCTTCGGAGACCTCAATCTGGTACTTTTTCCCAGTCCTCTCGTCGACGATCGTCAAAGACCCCTTGAGGTTGCCGGGTGGCAAGATTGAAGTTTGAGCAGAGAGAGGGAAAGGGTCGAGCGAACGTGCGTGATCAAGTTGCTCAGTGTAAGAAGGTCGTAGGTGAGCAGTGAGCCGGGCCAAACGGCCCCGAGCAAGCACCACCGTGGATTCGGAAGAATCGTTGGACATTCCGTATTCGCTTTTTCAGTTTCGTTACAGAATTGAATGGAAACAACGTAACTCAGAAAAGAAAGACTGGGAAGAAGACGAGAAGATCGCAGAGAAGTTGGGTACGCAATTGGATCGTTCAAGAGGAAGGGAGAAAATTTAAGCAAACTAGCTGGATTACGTGGAGCCTGGTCGGTATATTTGGATCGACCAAGACAAATTGAAATTGCAATTTACAAATAAATACATTTCTCCTTGGGATTCGAAAAATAAAACCTTATATTCCAAAAGATAACATCGAAAATTGAGCTCACAGGTTCTATCCTTCAACACAGTAAGAGTGTAGACGACAGGTGAGGGAACTTTATACCGATTGAATATGCAGTGCAGACAATGTGCACTGTGAAAAGAGTATATACTTTCAATTGATCATACATATTTATCACTTTTAATTATTTTTAACAGTTTTCTCAAACATGTAATTCAGTTAGTTATAAATATAAATTATACGCAGCGAATAAAATTCAGCTTAAAATATCTATGCGGATAATGATTAATGATGTTGATTTAAGGGACCCACCAAAAGAAACAAATAGGATTATGAGCATTTGGCGGAAAGGATCTAAAGAAAATATAAATATAAATATACTACTTCAGCTTTTTAATATGAAAATTACTTACCTAATTTGAATAAATTAAAAAAATTAGTTAAATTAGTTATTTGTAATAAATAGGTATTTTTTTTCAAATATCATTGCTAATTAAGTGTATTGATCAGAATACCATTATTACAAAAACTACCTTAAAAAAATAGACAGATATGAGAGACAAATGTCTTATATTTCGTATCAAAACAAAAGTCAAATGAGTTCCTATATTAAAAATTGAATAAAATAAGCTCTTACGTTGAGGAGCAGTCTATTTATTTTTGGAAAAAAAGACACTATATGCGTAGAGGCTTTGGCCAAAGAATTTATCTACCATACGCTTAAACAAAATGAATTTAATCGTTTTATAAGTAAATACTTGAGTTGTGTGGCTCATTAATGTATTGAACATTTTTATTGAGAAAAATTATAATATCGGTACGATATGTGCTGAAATTTCGGAATAGTTTTCCAGGGAAGTAATAAATAAAATTTTTTATAAATTGATATAATATCCAAAAAAAATTTAGTCATTCTTCATTGATATTATATATTGAGTGAATTATAATACTTTTTATAATAAATTCCAATTACACTTACTTTTATTTTAAAAATTATGCTGGAAAGAATAAGTTTAGCTCCACAGTTTCATATCTATGGTTGATGATGATTCATCCTTGGGAATTGGCCCGTGAGTTGCAGATTGTTTAGATTCATCTGGACAGGCAGTCAGGGTCTTATCAATGAATAATTATTTGTTAATAAAGTAGAGATAAATTCACTTTTTCAAGATAATTTTAAACCATGATGAGACTTATTTCATGACAAGCTGACAACTTGGGTCGCTCAATCTTGCCAAATATTCAAATATGGCATGCAGTAATAATCTGCATCTTTTCAGTCACAATAATTTGAATCATTTCAAAATTAAATTACATTTGAGTTTAATATTAGACTTTTTTACTGAGATAGTTTTTTTGGTTAACTCAGTAAATTTTTTCAAAAAATCCAATGCAAACAAAACTTTTTTTACCAAAAAAGAAAATAGAAATATTAGTTATTAAATTAACACTTGATATCCAGTGACAAAAATTTTGAAAATTAAAGTATAGTTTATATTATAAAGCTAAAAATTATACAATTTAAGGCCTTGCCCCTATACAGCAGCCACCACAATCACCTTGCTCTGTATGAAGAGATCAGTTGAATTGCATTGTGGTGAGCTCAATACCAATCCTCTTCATTTATAAAAACCAAAGCATAATTGCATATAATAAACACATTCAAAGAGAGATGGAAAAAAATTATGAATATAAATATGATATCTGTCTCCCAAATCCCAGTCACATTCTTTTTGGTCATTCTCTCCGAACACATACAACTGTAGAGGATCTAATTTAGTGATGAGTGGAGCTGACCTTGCTCAAGTCACATGATCTGAGTTATTGGCCTCTAATGAAGCATCAGAAGGACTGGTGTTCTTGATCTCATGACTTGCACCAGAGAGCTGTGAATCATCAACTTCCTTAGAGATATCAGAAGGTTGTACATCATGAACCTCGTTGTTAGTTGCATCCATTTGCTCAGCATTTTCATCGCCATTCACTTGGTTCAGTTCTTCCTTTATAACTGCATCAGCTGAATGCTTCAGTTCTTCATTGTTAACCTCAGAAGCCAGATGGCCAGCTTCTTCACTGTTATTCTCAGAAGCTAAATGTTTTAGTTCTTTGTTAACCTCACCAGCTGCATGCTTTAGTTCTTCATTGTTGACCTCAGCAGATATAAGCCTTGGCTCCTCATTATTTTCTTCACCAGCTGCAGAGGCTAACGCTGATTGATCCATCTCGAAGTTTGCATCACAAAGATGCAGATTCTCACCACCATTGTCACCATCTGCATGAATTAACAGGACAGAATTGACCTCATTATCTAACGCATAGATTTGTGATTGATCCGGTTCTCTGTCGACTTGACTTAGTTGTAATTCTTCAATCTTCATAGCAGCACCGTAGAACTGAGGTTGCTCATCCTCACTAGCTGCATTATACTGAACTGCATCATCATCTTCATCTCTCCGCAATCGTTTACCAGAACCTTTTCTTCTAACCCTCTCCTTTCCTCTCACCCTCTTTCCAAGCTCAACTTGTGGGGTGGCTGGCACTATGGCTGGACTACCAAACTGGTCTCTCAAACATTCATGTGCAATTAATCTTATTCTAGAAATTGATTCAATTTGATCTGCATCCAGCCCATCAGTCGCAAAAGTGTCCGCTATATGTGCGATATCCCTCAAACCAGCATTCTGAAAACATTTGGGTTTATTCTTTAAAAAGCATTTCAAACTTAACCTATAATATCTATAAGATGTAAATGCTAATTCGTGAAACATATATACTCACTGTTCTTTGAAACTCGGATGAGAGAGAAATAGGCCTTCCCACAAATCTGCGAGTAATTTTTAGATACCATTGTATGTACTCATTTTCATCTACCTCATCATAACCCTCGACAATATGGAGATGCCGGTCCATCCATTCACTAAGCTCCGATTCCATTTTCCCTGACAAATTGACACCACCATCAACTCCTCGACTCTTCCTCTCCCAGTGCTCCACATGCTCTGGAACTGATTGAAGCATGCCATATTGCCTTAGGCATCGATTCGGAAGATGCCTCTCTGCCTTGTCAAAACATATCAACATTGTCTTTGACCTCCCAAGAATTAAAGTGCTTTTGATGTCTTCTGGAATTACCGTACTGTCCATGCTTCTGTATGGCAGCCACTCCACCTGTGCATCAATTACACTAAACAATATTCTCTCTTGACAATATATGAGACTCTAACCAGATCACGAAATGGAGATAAGCCTCTTTTTGTGTCCATTAAAAATGGTAAGATATCGATTTGATACTCCAAAGGTTTTTTGTATCACAACAATACCTATATACTTAGTTTGAATTTCCCCTTTCCTGTGAAATTAAAATGATGCTATAAAATCTCTACAGAATCAAATCTCCTATAATTTGAAACATAATCATATCATCAAATCATTTTTAAAAAAAAGAAAAGAAAATCTATTAACACGTTTTGAGGACCAGCATGGAGTTTTCATCTAATCCTATTGAAAAGAAAAACAGAGAGAATTTTCGTTTAAAATAAATAATTAAATATAAGACTTACATCACTTGGTTTTAGGGAATCCAAAGCCTTCCGGTAGAAAATTACATCACGATTTGCTGTTGGACCACTTTGTTTTCCTTTCCATCTTAGCACAAATGGAAATTGATCACGCATAGGATCGTGGTTAAGCTTTGGCCGGCCAATATTCAGGTAAAAGTAACTCCAGCACTGCAGAAGTACAAAGACTAGTTAGACAAGCATTTTGAAGAACGTTAAAAAGATAGCATTAAAAAAATTATATTTAAAAAATCATATGAGCAAATTAACTGACCTGCAGTAGTGTTAAACAGCCACTAATAGTGCTTTGAGTTTTCAGAGAGGCATTTCCCAGAGCTCTATATAAAAATGCTAATGCTGCTGCACCCCAGGCATATCTTCCACATTGCTCAAAATTCGCAAATAACGGCAAGTACATTACGGGGACTTTGTTCCCAGTGGTGGTGGAAAATATGGTACTACCTACAAGATAAAGAAGATAGGCACGAGTATGTTGCTCTATTACTTCCATTGAAGCATTTTCAGGACAGTGAGAAAAGAACTCTTTCAACCAACTCAGCTTCACCATTCCACCACTTGTATAACCAGATTCAGGTGCTTTGCCAAGGTACTTTTCACAGACTGAACTGCATGCAGTATATGTTATACCTATTACAGGGTCCCCATCTATAGCCAGACCTAGTAAGAGAGCAACATCTTTGAGGGTTACCGTCATTTCTCCAACATTTAGGTGGAAAGTATTTGTTTCTCTTCTCCACCTTTCAACCAGGGCAGAGATAAGAGGGTTATCGAGACTAATGGCTGGAATTGATCTTAAGTACCCAAAACCAGCCTTCTGTACCAATTCAATCTGTTTATGAGTAAGTGTCCATTGATCAAGCTTTGAAGTGTGTTCATGGCATCTGAGAGCACCACGCTCCTGTTGATTCATTAACAAGACAACAATATAGCATAAGAAATCAAGACAGTGATGAGATTTTTCGAAGACAAACAAAGATGAAGAAAAAAGGACTGCCAGAAGGGAAAACTGCACCTGTCCTTCCCAAACTGCCGTAGATACATGCTTATCTTGATCATATAAAACTGAACCATCAATTGGTCCTGCATTAGTCGCATAAAGGTCCGCCACTTCTACTTCCATCAGTATAACTAATGAAAGAAACCCAAAACGATCATAAAATAAGAAGGAGCACCTTACAATTATTTAGGTTATCTTAACACATAAAAGAAAGAACTTGACAGGAAGGAGAGGAGTAAAATAACAAAGGAAAAAGCATCCTATTAAAAGGAACAAAGAACATATAACGAAATTCAACATAACAAATCAAATCCCTACAAAAAGTCATTAGCTTATGAGTAACATATTCGAATAAATGAATAAACACAACTCAATTTGATGTAAGATGAAAAGGAATTCCACCTTAAAAGGGGGGGTCTAAAGAATGTTCGAATGTAATACTTGAGAAAAATGAACGTCTAGTCAACTTCAAAGTAGCATTAAGCATGAATATAGGGAACAAAAATAATTTTCATTACTTGATCATATGTCTATGTTCTCGCGTCTTAAAACCAACATAAACAAATGTTAAAATCAATCTACTATTATTACCAAAGACGTCAAAGGACTCATACAGCGGATTCTAGTGCCCCCCTCCAAAATAATTCTTTCGACAACAGTAGACATTAAAATTGATTGCTGTGAAGACGTCTTTAATTAAAAGCCCAAATTTATAAATAGTTGGCTTTCATATGAACGGCAAACAAGCAAACACATCAATCAATGAGAAAAGAAATAGTTAAAAATTACTTTCAATTGATCACTTTTCAATTTTCATTCAACGGCAATACGGATAGTATTAAGTTCATTAATTCACTTATTTGATTCAACAAAACCAGCTTCCTTCAAACTTTCATTCTTTCCTTCTTTTTTAAGATCAAGAACTCTTCAGAAAACAAATTCCTCCTCGCACCCCATGCCTTTCTCAGACCCCACCAACGTACTTCAATAATCATCACGTTTCCAGGAGGTTTCCTCAATCAGCTTTAAGGAAACAAAAACACGATGGCATTTACATTGCATTGCAGAATTATTTATTAAACCAAACAAAAACCCTAAAATAATCCAATTTGACAACCTTCAAGCTAGGGCTTGGCTGAGCATTGCCAACAATTTCTCAGGGACACAAACCCAGAAGAGAGCAAGCAGGGGAAGCAGCTGGCCCCCACTAGTATCTGGGATCAAGAAGCGAATCGAAACATCGGAAGAGATTGAAAAAGAGAAGAAGAAATCTGCATGGCCATGGCAAGGACTCGGACGAAGTAAATTGACATGCGTTTTAACTCCGAAAATTTGAAACGAAACAAAAGATAAAAGAGAAGTGAATTGTGAGGGAGAAGAAGGGAGGGGGTGATGGGTCCTTACAGTGAATGGAGACGAACACGATACGACCTCCTCCGGCGTCGTTGCTTAGCTTAGCAGAGTGAGGGCAACAAACAAAAGAGTACAATTATTATTTATTATTATCTTAAGTGCGGCAGAAATAGGGATTTTCTTTTTTAATGGGCCCGAACATTACGTTGATCCGCTACGAGCCGCCCAACTTGGACCAACTTGTAAACAAATAAAAGATTACTGATTACAAAGGGTCGGGTGTAAGTTACAGAGCCCGTGCTTTACAATGTAATGAATCAAAATTCAAATTCTCGCTTAAAAAAATATTCATATTTACCAACAGGGATTAGGTCTAGTGAAAAGGGCTAGTCCCTCACAACGTAAAGAACCAAGGTTCAAATCCCCACTAGGAGAGATGTCCACATTTAGTGCCCTACAGTGCCTCGAATAAGATTATCTCTAATAGAAGGATACTTATGTTTTAGCAAAACAAATATTCATATTTAGTGCTCCGACAGTGTTTTAAATAGAATTGGCTTTAATAAGAGGATACATGTACCTAGCAAAAAAAATATTGATTACAAGGAAATTATCCAAAAAATATATATAATGAAGGTTGATTTAATTACCAAAGTGCAACTCATAGCCTAAAAAATATGACAAATACTTTTAATTGTTTGCCTGACCTTACCAGCTGTGAATTAACAATCTAAAATTACAAGTGAGGTTGTACACGTAATTTCTCAGTTACAGAAGAATGTATTGCTATTAGGCTATAGGGCTACTGACAAAAGCAAGATTTTTTTGGCTTGTTTAGCTAAGGTAATTTCTCCCATGTTGAGGCTTGAGCACTCGGGGATTTCAGGGGAAAAAACGTGAACAAAAATATTTTAATCAAATAATTAAAAATTCAATGCAAAAACAAATCAGATGTTTCACATGGAGTTATATAATTTAAGCGCTTAATTTTAACATGTAATTTAGCACTTAATATTAAAAAAGTTCTTCTAACTTTATTTTTGGAGGGCCAAATAATCCTTAGTTGAATCAAAATCAAACATTGAAATGGCATTCTAAGTGTTTTAAAAGAAATAACGGTTTTGAGAATAAAAAAAGCAGTTCCTAACCTTAAGCAATTTCCAAGTAAAATAATTCATGATCTTCCAACCCACTCTATATCATGACTTTCCTAAAACATACTCCTTGTCTGCATTGTAAGAACTCTTTTTCTAGAAGAAATTTTTTAGCCGAGGTTTTCATAATTTCAGTGAGGATTAACATAATATTTGTTCCTTCAAGTTTGTCTTTTATTTTAATTTTAATCTATCAGGTTTTAAACCATAAGTTTTACTCTCTCAAAAAACAAAATAGTTTAAATTTTTATTAAATTATATAAATCAATGTTTTAAATGAAAATAAATTTCGGAGACTAAAACCTATGATTTTAAATTTAAAAAATCAAAACTAAAATGACAATAAACTTAAAATATCAAAGTTTGTATTAACCCTTTCAATAAATATTTATTATTTTTTCTCCTATGCCCATTTTAATAAGGGTAACGAAAGAGAGTAAAAATTAATATGATATTAAATTGTTATTTAATCAATGAAAATAATACCACCCTTCACGAATCACTGGTAGTATATTTAATATTTATTTTTTAATCTTGTCCTTGTTTAATTTCCATTAAAAAGAGAGAAAGAATGCTGAGATATGAAAATAATTTGTAAATGTCGAGAGATAGATAACTTTAACAAGAATAAAATTAAAAAATTTTGTCAATTTAATACACTTCTTAATACATGAAAATATAAGTGACTTTTATTTAAGACTAGCAACATACTTAGAATCACTTAAATTTTATAATAAATTTGATGCCTTTAACTAAATTCATTTTATGGATTAATATTTTAATCCTTCAATTAGGATCACGTACTACAACAAACCCTTCAAAAATTCAAAGCGCAGCAAGACACTAATCACTTTTTGTAAAATTCATTTCCTTAACGGAAGTTCATCAGTGCTGCAAACTCGTTTGGTTAGAGCCTGCACTGAGTCAGATCAAAACAGGAACTAAAACAAAAGGCCAATTGGCAATTTCACTTTCTAAAATTCAGAAGAGCTTGAGTGACACTTGACATTTTGATAGGGCCAGTCCATCTTTTTCAACGCAAAAGCATTACATATTTATATATATTTATTTAGTTTAAAAATATTTGACCCTTTTGAACAAACATAACATAATAAGCAAGTTTACAACAAGAGTATTTTCTGCAACTTACCTGTTTCGAATTCAATCCCTACAATTGAAAGAAAAAATCAACATAATTCAGGAAATAGTTAAACATTTTAAATATCAGAAGCTCTAATACACTATAGGAACAAGTTCTATTTGATGCAGTAGAAAACAACACAAGCATCTTAAAAATTAGCAGCTCAAGATGCTTAACAGTTGGTATTACAAAATGAGCGATTTCGGCTCCATTTAACTTAGAAGAGGAAGCAACAGAAAACGACCTAAGCACAGCAATTAACAAAGCTCACGAAAAAACAACATTAAGAGTTTCATAAAGCTAATAAACCTTACTCCGTACTTCCCTGCACATGGTTCACACAAATAACCAAAATGACAAAATACAGAGGGAAACTTGTGGGGAAAAAATGAATTTGAATAACGTTAAGCCCAAAAGAAAAAAAAAAGTATATATATTATCACAAAGTTGTCAACTTGTACTGGTTATTCTATGGCCGAGTTCCGAATCTTGCAGTTGTTGGATTGCAGAGATGTCACTAACCAGAATGAACCCCAGAAAGCCATGCAAGACTATGAGAACATCCGAAGAAAGTTGTTTGCATAAGCCATTGGCTTCACATCCGGGTGTGGCTGCAAATTCCACAAACATAAAGATCATGAGAACTGAAGAAAGTTGTTTGGGAATCAGAAGCACATCAAAAGAAGTGGCTTCAAACTGGAAAATCATAAAGTAACAGCACAAATGGAAAGCACAAAAGATACTAACCACTGCTGAGTACGTAACAATGTTTGGCTTCAAATCAGGTGCTTCAAATCGAATAAATGCACCTTTGTTACCCATCTGCATGGAATGGAAATATCAACATTTTACTGATGGTAACAACAAACACCCAACTATGCTTCAGTGAGGGCAATTGATTCTATTAGATATAAACGGAAATCTCCACATGTTAAGCATGCCATATGTTCATTATATTGCCCATCCCATTGAAAACAAAATCAAGCCAACCTTCCCTACCGGCCCCCAGGCCCCAAAAAAAAAAAAAGCCTTCATATACAGAGCATCAAGCGAGAAAAAACAAATAAGCAGTATTTATAATTTTATATCACTTAACTACTAGAAAGCATTAGATTGCTACAGAAAATGGAGGATTTAATTACCTGGTCACAGTAATTTGGAGCAGAGAATACAGTTATGAGTTTACCATCATGTTCAATCTCATAACCCTCATCCTTTACTTCATGAGATCTGACAACTAACTCTGAAAATTGATAGAGAATATACATTAATTCACGGATTAAAGAGCAGGAGCATTATCAAACTGGTAGCAAAGATACCTAAATTATTTTCCTGCAAAAAGCTTTTTGTCACATCTGGACCAAAAGAAAGACCGACACCACGCTTGCTTGGGCCCCGTCCAGGAAGAGGTTGTGGATCACTCCATAGCAATTCACACATTAATCCTATTCATATGAAACCCAGATTCATAAGACTCCCATTAAAACAGAGAAAACAAAAGGGGAGGCAACTATGAAGCACAGGAATATTTTTGTTCAAGGCTTAAGGTACGTGACGTCAAGAACAACTAAACCAAAAATAACAAAAGGGTGCATCTAACCTTCTTCCGGAGGCTCGCAAAATCGGTTTATTGCTCTGATGTCAGAGAGTTTCACCCCATCAACACTAAAAAGACCTCCATGAACCACAAATACCTTATCATTGATCACATGAGCCAACGGTAAACAGCAGAAGACTTCTGCAAATAGTTCCACAAATGTGTCGCTTAGCTTCGAGCGAACCTCGCCCTCAAAACCATATATCTTGTTCATGCTCTTGCTCTCATGATTCCCTCTTGCTAGATATATGGCTGGAAGTCAAATGAAAAGAAAATAAGATATGATACCCAGCACATACAAATTTATGAGAATCCAATCATACAAACAGCAATAGATAATTAAACATATCCCAAAAAAATCAACTTAAACAGCACACATCTAGATGCTGCCATTAATGAAGCCCAGCTGCACAAAGTATCCAAAAAAATAACAAAACAAACATAGTGACGAAGGTGTAGCAAGGATTCACCTGAGGGAGACATGCACTTGAATGCAAACAAAGTGAGGATGACTTCCAGTGAAAAAGATCCTCTATCCACAAAGTCACCATTAAAAAGGTATGGATTCTCTTCTGAGGGAAGCCCATTAAGCTCAAAAATATTTAAGAGATCATAGTACTGCAGGAGTTTTGAAAGAAAAACATTAAGTTCTACAGATAGAGAGCTAATGAGAGAAAATTTCTCCGAAAAACCAAGCAGCATGGTGGTAGTAAAAGCGTAAAACAGTTTTCACATTCAAGTATACAAAGCAAAAATTGGAGAACTGAAAGAACTATGAGCACAAAATGGTTTCAAAAAAAAAAAAACCAAGACATGAAACTCGACAATAGAATGAAAATTTATGAGCGAGTTTCGCATGATTATGGTTATTCACATTACTTTAGCAACATTATCCATTGCATTGTTGAGAAAAATGAGGACTAAACCTCATGCTAACATTCAAGCCTTACTCTTCATGCATTATACATCAAGAAAATAGAGAAGTAATTTAAAATCAGGCTACCATTCCATTAAGAAAAAAGGGAAACAAAATTGCAATCCTAGTGTTTAATGGTTCCATTATATTATGGCTTGAGTAAGATAGACAAAGATGCACTCCCTCCAGTCCTATATATCCGTCACCTTCTAAAACAAACTGGTGGTCCTAAACATTAGTCACTTCGGAGAAAAATGCGGAGCTCCAAAATTGACCCTTGTTTACATCTTCCTAGAATTTGTCTTTCTAAATTCATGCTTTTAAATAGGGGTAAACTTGCAAAATAATTTTGCTTTTAGACCATTCTAATGATTTAACTACCTCAATGATTTTGATGAGGTAGTTACAAGTACCTCATATCTAGGACACGAGAGTGTAATATGTCAAAGTCGCATGTGAATTTCCAGGACACCTAACTGAAAACTTAATTGAAGATGACTTGGAACCGATGCTGAACAGTTATATCCGATAATTAAAAGTTTAAAACAAGGTCGCTCCTATCAACTTCTGCTGCCAGAAGTCAAAGACAGAGCTGAAAACCAAAAGCGATTCCATGCAATTTGAAAACTATAAAGTATTTACCTGACCATGCACATCACCACAAACAGTGAAATGTTTGCCATCAGGAACATTTATATCAACAAGAGGAGGCAAGGCTAACAACATCTCTCTTGTTTGCAATACAATTTGGTAGGCATACCTACAAAAGTGAAGCAAGATCATGAAGAAGACAATACAGTAAACCTTCAAGAAACACAGAAATAAATGATAGATTCTGCTTCAATACCTTTTGTGTATGCACTTTTGGTTCTTAAAATCATCCATCATTTTTTCACAAAATCCAAAGTAACAACATCCCCCTCTATTCTTGCTCCTGAGTATTGTGGCTCCACATCTAGCATTATAGAACACAATTTTGTTCAAGCTCCATGAATACAGGAACACAAATGCCAGAGTGTATATTTCGGCAAGGACAAAACCAAAAACACATCACATCGAATACAAAAGTAGCCCAAATAGTTCATTTTCATAGTAATGCAGACCTTCTTATAAAGTATAAAAAGATTTTAGATAGGAGGGGGAAAATCGAAAAAATCCAATACAGGGCCACGATTTTGTTTTCTAATAAGAAATATATCATTATAATGCACAACAAAAAGACGTTAAATTTTCTCAATGCATTATTAATAATGATTCGACTGGTTTGCTGTAAATTTTTCAGATGCCTGAAGTTTATGATTTAGACCATATGAAATTTTAAAATGATTATCAACTGAGCTCAGATCTTGATTTGCTTTTAGCTCAGACCTAGGTCATGTAAATCACTCCTGCTAATTATACCAGCATCGTAGCTACTCCACCAATATGCCCCAAGGAGCAACAGCAGACCAACCACAACTGCAGCTACCATTGTGGCCACTGATGTCCTGAACAACATCACAACTGCTGCCATAACTGCCACTGTCACTGCTGCTATAGCCAATTCGGTGGGCATCAAAGAATTGTGACCCTTTCCTAAAATAATACAGTATATACACAGAATGATAATTCATAGTAAACCACGACTGATGTCCAAACACAAACAAAAATAACAGAATGACCCCAGCATTCATGATAATAGGAATTGGGGAGAAAAGGCAGGCGCTGCTTGTGTGATTGGACTACTTATCATTAACTTAGAAAAAGAAAATCCCTTTGACCTCATACAAGATGAAGAAAGGACTGAACACCAAAATGGTGATTAGATTCTAAGCATTGTTGGTAAGACATATTCTTTCACCAAGGGACAAAACCTTTTGAGAACAAGGTATTTTGCTAACAATTACTGATAGAAGGAAGGAGATAGAGACTTGACAAGAATTTAGGAGTTTAAGAAAAAAGAAATTACAACAAAGAAATTTTTTTGAAGAAACTACAGTAGACAATATGTTGATTGATGAGGATAAATTGTACAAGATGTCAAAAGAGATCAGGTCAAACAAGAATTTTGATTTTAGAGGCCCTTCATGCCTTCATGTAGCCATGATTTTATTGAATGTAAACAACTGAGGAAAGAACTGGGAAAGAAACCAAAGAACAAAAGAAAGGCCCCAGTCCAATCCCGAACCTTTTGATTTCATGAAATGAGGAATATAACATCCTTTGGGAGGCAAAAGGTTTGCAGTGATACAGTTTTTACAGAGGGGGAAGAAGGCTTTGTGTTGGAAGGCTGCATAATATTGCCATTTCTGCATCTCTATAAACTAAACTAAACAGTACGCGCAGGTCTTAGCATATTCAAATGTTGCGGGGGTGAAAGCAAGGTAAACTAGAGACAGACTGGTCGCCCCCAGCTAAACTTAATGCTCAGTGAGGATAACCAGTTAATGACATGAACAAAATAAAATTAACGGAGCAATATTAAAGGAATAAACTGGATCCACTAAAGGAGTCTGACTAAGAGAAACAGAAATTGCAACCATAAAATTGAAATGACAACAAAGTGAATTAAGAATATCAAGCTCCTGTATCTTGGAATTGAACTAAGTCACACTTTCATCAGTCCTTTTCAAGGGGTAGAAATTGTTAAATATAATTAAAATATGGAAAATGAAACTGTCATTTTCGGGAGGTTAAAATTTTGTTTCTTCTACCACCAATCTATTAAATGCCCTTACGAAATATGAAGGAAAACAATATCCCCATCTAAAGGGAATCCTAGAAACACCAGACAAGGCTAAACATATTTTGGTTTAAGAACTAATGAGAGGCTAGACTCAAGTGAAGCGCCCAGCATTTCAACAAAATAGAACCCTACGGCAAAAGGCATCAATGGGAACAATCAAAATCAACAGCCACGATACATGGTCAGATTGGATAGAAGCATGAACTTGCAGCATCACCCTTGTTGATGCTAAAGAATGCCCTGGCCAATAATATTAGTTCCTTCAATTTAGTAATCTCTACTTATAATAGATTCACTTGAACTTGTAAAGCTCTGCATACTCGAGTTTTTTTTCCCTCTGATGACACATGCTCAAGTTTTAGATATGCAAATATAGTTGTTTTCTGCCAAATTATTTTTTCCCTTCATGAGCAAATTCATGAATGGCACGAAAATCATAGCCAAAAGACTTGATTAATTGCTTGGCTAAAAGAATTAAAAACACAAAAGGTTGCTCCATGACAACTTGTTTCCTTCAAGAGAATCAAAACACATTTATACACTGATCTATTTAAGAGAATGTCAATCTAAATATCACAACATATTCACATCATAGGGCATGATACAAAGAATAAAAAGATAATATCACATCCAAGTTATAACAATTGTACCTGGTATAGACCCTAATATAGACACATGTCCAGAATAATGGGCAACATAAAACAATAAAAGAACATAGAAATAGTATACAAATAATCACATTAAACAATAAAGAGAAAACACTATCGGAAAGAGGATAAAAAAAAATGATAACTCAAAAATATCAGCACGATGACATGTTTAGAATAGTACCTATAGAACGGAAATCTATGGATTCAGCTACTGAACGCCTTTCAGCATCTGGTGCAGAAATTGCTTCTTCAAATTTAAGTTTCATAACTGCCTTTTCACATTCCTTTAGTTTCCTTGTCGCATCAGGATCATTTGGGCACATTTTCTTGACCTAATTCCACATAAGTAAATTAAAATAAATATGGATATATTTCAACAGAGTACATGTTACAGACTAATAAAAGTGAGGTAGTCATTTCACCAAAAGGGTGAGGTAGTCAAAGTTATTTTTTGACGAATTAATACCTAAAAGAGAACATTTATCAAACCCCAGCAATTTCCATGAACATTATAATAATTGTCTTTTTCCTCTTTTGGCAAAATTTCATTGATAGAACAAGAAATTGATTTTTGAAAAGTTTGCTTCTACTGAGACAGAATTCCACAATGAGAAATTTATTAATAAATTCGAAGATGAAGAATAGACTACTGCTAGAACAACCAAAAGCTTTGGAGCAGCCTTGACTGGTTCACAGTTCACATCACAAGACAGGTGGCTAATACCTTCCTCACTCCCTCTCTTGCTAAGAAAACAAACCCTTTGTTTATATTGATTGTGGGCATGCCTGAAAGTCGCCCCAACTTTTAAACCCCAAGACAGCATTTCAGAAAATATTTCTAAACTCAGTAAACCAGTTTCTTCTATGCTACATAGTATGTCCCTTCTATTCTGTCCAGTCATTTCTTTCCATATCTATGTTTCAGTATCATCTTTTTCTCTAGCTCCCCTGTGTTTTCAAATAAATTACTACAGATATTCCGGACCATCTTTATTGTACAGCAATGATAACTAGTTGGTCTGTCACTAAAAGTACACATAAGAGATCACAGAGATCTTCCATATAGCTAGGAAGGTATCAATCTCTTCACCAGACCTAGGCAGGTAGCGAAAGATTTCAGGCACACCTAGCAACAGGTTGATTTTATATGCTCAAATTCTGGGAGATCTGTTCCATTCTCATATTTCGACATCCTCTAATATGCCTGGATTAATAACTGCCAATAAAAATAGTTAATTTGAAGATACAGCGCTAAAAGGCCTTTTCCCCCCTGAAATTTGGATGTTTTACAGTAAATCTTCTGGCCTGGTACAATTATTGCCCATCACTGTTTAATAATCTTGTGAGAAGGCTACCTGCTGAAAATCCTTCAGTGCTTCCTTGAACTTCCCCATGGCAAGATGAGCAGCACCTCGCCTGTAATAACCCTGCAACAAGAAGCCATAATCAGGATATATTCATCAACAATCCATTCATGCAAATGTAAGTAGGCCACATTAGCTTTAGTATGCACAGCACCTTTGTATATTTAGGATCAACTTCAATAGCCTTTGTAGCATCTTGTATCGCACTACCATATTCCTCAAGCCTAAGATGTGCAAAGGCACGATTGGCCCAGTAAACAGCATTTCGACTGTTCAGTTCAACTGCTTGTGT
>NW_021637480.1:0-55308 GCF_004799145.2 Neltuma alba
AGAATTGACCTCATTATCTAACGCATAGATTTGTGATTGATCCGCTTCTCTGTCGACTTGACTTAGTTGTAATTCTTCAATCTTCATAGCAGCACCGTAGAACTGAGGGTTGCTCATCCTCACTAGCTGCATTATACTGAACTGCATCATCATCTTCATCTCTCCGCAATCGTTTACCAGAACCTTTTCTTCTGACCCTCTCCTTTCCTCTCACCCTCTTTCCAAGCTCAACTTGTGGGGTGGCTGGCACTATGGCTGGACTACCAAACTGGTCTCTCAAACATTCATGTGCAATTAATCTTATTCTAGAAATTGATTCAATTTGATCTGCATCCAGCCCATCAGTTGCAAAAGTGTCCGCTATATGTGCGATATCCCTCAAACCAGCATTCTGAAAACATTTGGGTTTGTTCTTTAAAAAGCATTTCAACTTACCTATAATATCTATAAGATGTAAATGCTAATTCGTGAAACATATATACTCACTGTTCTTTGAAACTCGGATGAGAGAGAAATAGGCCTTCCCACAAATCTGCGAGTAATTTTTAGATACCATTGTATGTACTCATTTTCATCTACCTCATCATAACCCTCGACAATATGGAGATGCCGGTCCATCCATTCACTAAGCTCCGATTCCATTTTCCCTGACAAATTGACACCACCATCAACTCCTCGACTCTTCCTCTCCCAGTGCTCCACATGCTCTGGAATTGATTGAAGCATGCCATATTGCCTTAGGCATCGATTCGGAAGATGCCTCTCTGCCTTGTCAAAACATATCAACATTGTCTTTGACCTCCCAAGAATTAAAGTGCTTTTGATGTCTTCTGGAATTACCGTACTGTCCATGCTTCTGTATGGCAGCCACTCCACCTGTGCATCAATTACACTAAACAATATTCTCTCTTGACAATATATGAGACTCTAACCAGATCACGAAATGGAGATAAGCCTCTTTTTGTGTCCATTAAAAATGGTAAGATATCGATTTGATACTCCAAAGGTTTTTTGTATCACAACAATACCTATATACTTAGTTTGAATTTCCCCTTTCCTGTGAAATTAAAATGATGCTATAAAATCTCTACAGAATCAAATCTCCTATAATTTGAAACATAATCATATCATCAAATCATTTTTAAAAAAAAGAAAAGAAATTAACACGAGCATGGATTTTCATCTAATCCTATTGAAAAGAAAAACAGAGAAATTTCGTTTAAAATAAATATTAAATATAAGACTTACATCACTTGGTTTTAGGGAATCCAAAGCCTTCCGGTAGAAAATTACATCACGATTTGCTGTTGGACCACTTTTTTTTCCTTTCCATCTTAGCACAAATGGAAATTGATCACGCATAGGATCGTGGTTAAGCTTTGGCCGGCCAATATTCAGGTAAAAGTAACTCCAGCACTGCAGAAGTACAAAGACTAGTTAGACAAGCATTTTGAAGAACGTTAAAAAGATAGCATTAAAAAAAATTATATTTAAAAATCATATGAGCAAATTTAACTGACCTGCAGTAGTGTTAAACAGCCACTAATAGTGCTTTGAGTTTTCAGAGAGGCATTTCCCAGAGCTCTATATAAAAATGCTAATGCTGCTGCACCCCAGGCATATCTTCCACATTGCTCAAAATTCCCAAATAACGGC
Organism: Neltuma alba; assembly: GCF_004799145.2. Lineage (NCBI taxonomy): Eukaryota > Viridiplantae > Streptophyta > Magnoliopsida > Fabales > Fabaceae > Neltuma > Neltuma alba. Next base: position 1,657 of record NW_021637480.1, read on the forward strand.
AAGTACATTACGGGGACTTTGTTCCCAGTGGTGGTGGAAAATATGGTACTACCTACAAGATAAAGAAGATAGGCACGAGTATGTTGTTCTATTACTTCCATTGAAGCATTTTCAGGACAGTGAGAAAAGAACTCTTTCAACCAACTCAGCTTCACCATTCCACCACTTGTATAACCAGATTCAGGTGCTTTGCCAAGGTACTTTTCACAGACTGAACTGCATGCAGTATATGTTATACCTATTACAGGGTCCCCATCTATAGCCAGACCTAGTAAGAGAGCAACATCTCTGAGGGTTACCGTCATTTCTCCAACATTTAGGTGGAAAGTATTTGTTTCTCTTCTCCACCTTTCAACCAGGGCAGAGATAAGAGGGTTATCGAGACTAATGGCTGGAATTGATCTTAAGTACCCAAAACCAGCCTTCTGTACCAATTCAATCTGTTTATGAGTAAGTGTCCACTGATCAAGCTTTGAAGTGTGTTCATGGCATCTGAGAGCACCACGCTCCTGTTGATTCATTAACAAGACAACAATATAGCATAAGAAATCAAGACAGTGACGAGATTTTTCGAAGACAAACAAAGATGAAGAAAAAAGGACTGCCAGAAGGGAAAACTGCACCTGTCCTTCCCAAACTGCCGTAGATACATGCTTATCTTGATCATATAAAACTGAACCATCAATTGGTCCTGCATTAGTCGCATAAAGGTCCGCCACTTCTACTTCCATCAGTATAACTAATGAAAGAAACCCAAAACGAACATAAAATAAGAAGGAGCACCTTACAATTATTTAGGTTATCTTAACACATAAAAGAAAGAACTTGACAGGAAGGAGAGGAGTAAATAACAAAGGAAAAAGCATCCTATTAAAAGGAACAAAGAACATATAACGAAATTCAACATAACAAATCAAATCCCTACAAAAAGTCATTAGCTTATGAGTAACATATTCGAATAAATGAATAAACACAAACTCAATTTGATGTAAGATGAAAAGGAATTCCACCTTAAAAGGGGGGGTCTAAAGAATGTTCGAATGTAATACTTGAGAAAAATGAACGTCTAGTCAACTTCAAAGTAGCATTAAGCATGAATATAGGGAACAAAAATAATTTTCATTACTTGATCATATGTCTATGTTCTCGCGTCTTAAAACCAACATAAACAAATGTTAAAATCAATCTACTATTATTACCAAAGACGTCAAAGGATTCATACAGCGGATTCTAGTGCCCCCTCCAAAATAATTCTTTCGACAACAGTAGACATTAAAATTGATTGCTGTGAAGACGTCTTTAATTAAAAGCCCAAATTTTAAATAGTTGGCTTTCATATGAACGGCAAACAAGCAAACACATCAATCAATGAGAAAAGAAATAGTTAAAAATTACTTTCAATTGATCACTTTTCAATTTTCATTCAACGGCAATACGGATAGTATTAAGTTCATTAATTCACTTATTTGATTCAACAAAACCAGCTTCCTTCAAACTTTCATTCTTTCCTTCTTTTTTAAGATCAAGAACTCTTCAGAAAACAAATTCCTCCTCGCACCCCATGCCTTTCTCAGACCCCACCAACGTACTTCAATAATCATCACGTTTCCAGGAGGTTTCCTCAATCAGCTTTAAGGAAACAAAAACACGATGGCATTTACATTGCATTGCAGAATTATTTATTAAACCAAACAAAAACCCTAAAATAATCCAATTTGACAACCTTCAAGCTAGGGCTTGGCTGAGCATTGCCAACAATTTCTCAGGGACACAAACCCAGAAGAGAGCAAGCAGGGGAAGCAGCTGGCCCCCACTAGTATCTGGGATCAAGAAGCGAATCGAAACATCGGAAGAGATTGAAAAAAGAGAAGAAATCTGCATGGCCATGGCAAGGACTCGGACGAAGTAAATTGACATGCGTTTTAACTCCGAAAATTTGAAACGAAACAAAAGATAAAAGAGAAGTGAATTGTGAGGGAGAAGAAGGGAGGGGGTGATGGGTCCTTACAGTGAAAGGAGACGAACACGATACGACCTCCTCCGGCGTCGTTGCTTAGCTTAGCAGAGTGAGGGCAACAAACAAAAGAGTACAATTATTATTTATTATTATCTTAAGTGCGGCAGAAATAGGGATTTTCTTTTTTAATGGGCCCGAACATTACGTTGATCCGCTACGAGCCGCCCAACTTGGACCAACTTGTAAACAAATAAAAGATTACTGATTACAAAGGGTCGGGTGTAAGTTACAGAGCCCGTGCTTTACAATGTAATGAATCAAAATTCAAATTCTCGCTTAAAAAAATATTCATATTTACCAACAGGGATTAGGTCTAGTGAAAAGGGCTAGTCCCTCACAACGTAAAGAACCAAGGTTCAAATCCCCACTAGGAGAGATGTCCACATTTAGTGCCCTACAGTGCCTCGAATAAGATTATCTCTAATAGAAGGATACTTATGTTTTAGCAAAACAAATATTCATATTTAGTGCTCCGACAGTGTTTTAAATAGAATTGGCTTTAATAAGAGGATACATGTACCTAGCAAAAAAAATATTGATTACAAGGAAATTATCCAAAAAATATATATAATGAAGGTTGATTTAATTACCAAAGTGCAACTCATAGCCTAAAAAATATGACAAATACTTTTAATTGTTTGCCTGACCTTACCAGCTGTGAATTAACAATCTAAAATTACAAGTGAGGTTGTACACGTAATTTCTCAGTTACAGAAGAATGTAATTGCTATTAGGCTATAGGGCTACTGACAAAAGCAAGATTTTTTTGGCTTGTTTAGCTAAGGTAATTTCTCCCATGTTGAGGCTTGAGCACTCGGGGATTTCAGGGGAAAAAACGTGAACAAAAATATTTTAATCAAATAATTAAAAATTCAATGCAAAAACAAATCAGATGTTTCACATGGAGTTATATAATTTAAGCGCTTAATTTTAACATGTAATTTAGCACTTAATATTAAAAAAGTTCTTCTAACTTTATTTTTGGAGGGCCAAATAATCCTTAGTTGAATCAAAATCAAACATTGAAATGGCATTCTAAGTGTTTTAAAAGAAATAACGGTTTTGAGAATAAAAAAAGCAGTTCCTAACCTTAAGCAATTTCCAAGTAAAATAATTCATGATCTTCCAACCCACTCTATATCATGACTTTCCTAAAACATACTCCTTGTCTGCATTGTAAGAACTCTTTTTCTAGAAGAAATTTTTTAGCCGAGGTTTTCATAATTTCAGTGAGGATTAACATAATATTTGTTCCTTCAAGTTTGTCTTTTATTTTAATTTTAATCTATCAGGTTTTAAACCATAAGTTTTACTCTCTCAAAAAACAAAATAGTTTAAATTTTTATTAAATTATATAAATCAATGTTTTAAATGAAAATAAATTTCGGAGACTAAAACCTATGATTTTAAATTTAAAAAATCAAAACTAAAATGACAATAAACTTAAAATATCAAAGTTTGTATTAACCCTTTCAATAAATATTTATTATTTTTTCTCCTATGCCCATTTTAATAAGGGTAACGAAAGAGAGTAAAAATTAATATGATATTAAATTGTTATTTAATCAATGAAAATAATACCACCCTTCACGAATCACTGGTAGTATATTTAATATTTATTTTTTAATCTTGTCCTTGTTTAATTTCCATTAAAAAGAGAGAAAGAATGCTGAGATATGAAAATAATTTGTAAATGTCGAGAGATAGATAACTTTAACAAGAATAAAATTAAAAAATTTTGTCAATTTAATACACTTCTTAATACATGAAAATATAAGTGACTTTTATTTAAGACTAGCAACATACTTAGAATCACTTAAATTTTATAATAAATTTGATGCCTTTAACTAAATTCATTTTATGGATTAATATTTTAATCCTTCAATTAGGATCACGTACTACAACAAACCCTTCAAAAATTCAAAGCGCAGCAAGACACTAATCACTTTTTGTAAAATTCATTTCCTTAACGGAAGTTCATCAGTGCTGCAAACTCGTTTGGTTAGAGCCTGCACTGAGTCAGATCAAAACAGGAACTAAAACAAAAGGCCAATTGGCAATTTCACTTTCTAAAATTCAGAAGAGCTTGAGTGACACTTGACATTTTGATAGGGCCAGTCCATCTTTTTCAACGCAAAAGCATTACATATTTATATATATTTATTTAGTTTAAAAATATTTGACCCTTTTGAACAAACATAACATAATAAGCAAGTTTACAACAAGAGTATTTTCTGCAACTTACCTGTTTCGAATTCAATCCCTACAATTGAAAGAAAAAATCAACATAATTCAGGAAATAGTTAAACATTTTAAATATCAGAAGCTCTAATACACTATAGGAACAAGTTCTATTTGATGCAGTAGAAAACAACACAAGCATCTTAAAAATTAGCAGCTCAAGATGCTTAACAGTTGGTATTACAAAATGAGCGATTTCGGCTCCATTTAACTTAGAAGAGGAAGCAACAGAAAACGACCTAAGCACAGCAATTAACAAAGCTCACGAAAAAAACAACATTAAGAGTTTCATAAAGCTAATAAACCTTACTCCGTACTTCCCTGCACATGGTTCACACAAATAACCAAAATGACAAAATACAGAGGGAAACTTGTGGGGAAAAAATGAATTTGAATAACGTTAAGCCCAAAAGAAAAAAAAAAGTATATATATTATCACAAAGTTGTCAACTTGTACTGGTTATTCTATGGCCGAGTTCCGAATCTTGCAGTTGTTGGATTGCAGAGATGTCACTAACCAGAATGAACCCCAGAAAGCCATGCAAGACTATGAGAACATCCGAAGAAAGTTGTTTGCATAAGCCATTGGCTTCACATCCGGGTGTGGCTGCAAATTCCACAAACATAAAGATCATGAGAACTGAAGAAAGTTGTTTGGGAATCAGAAGCACATCAAAAGAAGTGGCTTCAAACTGGAAAATCATAAAGTAACAGCACAAATGGAAAGCACAAAAGATACTAACCACTGCTGAGTACGTAACAATGTTTGGCTTCAAATCAGGTGCTTCAAATCGAATAAATGCACCTTTGTTACCCATCTGCATGGAATGGAAATATCAACATTTTACTGATGGTAACAACAAACACCCAACTATGCTTCAGTGAGGGCAATTGATTCTATTAGATATAAACGGAAATCTCCACATGTTAAGCATGCCATATGTTCATTATATTGCCCATCCCATTGAAAACAAAATCAAGCCAACCTTCCCTACCGGCCCCCAGGCCCCAAAAAAAAAAAAAGCCTTCATATACAGAGCATCAAGCGAGAAAAAACAAATAAGCAGTATTTATAATTTTATATCACTTAACTACTAGAAAGCATTAGATTGCTACAGAAAATGGAGGATTTAATTACCTGGTCACAGTAATTTGGAGCAGAGAATACAGTTATGAGTTTACCATCATGTTCAATCTCATAACCCTCATCCTTTACTTCATGAGATCTGACAACTAACTCTGAAAATTGATAGAGAATATACATTAATTCACGGATTAAAGAGCAGGAGCATTATCAAACTGGTAGCAAAGATACCTAAATTATTTTCCTGCAAAAAGCTTTTTGTCACATCTGGACCAAAAGAAAGACCGACACCACGCTTGCTTGGGCCCCGTCCAGGAAGAGGTTGTGGATCACTCCATAGCAATTCACACATTAATCCTATTCATATGAAACCCAGATTCATAAGACTCCCATTAAAACAGAGAAAACAAAAGGGGAGGCAACTATGAAGCACAGGAATATTTTTGTTCAAGGCTTAAGGTACGTGACGTCAAGAACAACTAAACCAAAAATAACAAAAGGGTGCATCTAACCTTCTTCCGGAGGCTCGCAAAATCGGTTTATTGCTCTGATGTCAGAGAGTTTCACCCCATCAACACTAAAAAGACCTCCATGAACCACAAATACCTTATCATTGATCACATGAGCCAACGGTAAACAGCAGAAGACTTCTGCAAATAGTTCCACAAATGTGTCGCTTAGCTTCGAGCGAACCTCGCCCTCAAAACCATATATCTTGTTCATGCTCTTGCTCTCATGATTCCCTCTTGCTAGATATATGGCTGGAAGTCAAATGAAAAGAAAATAAGATATGATACCCAGCACATACAAATTTATGAGAATCCAATCATACAAACAGCAATAGATAATTAAACATATCCCAAAAAAATCAACTTAAACAGCACACATCTAGATGCTGCCATTAATGAAGCCCAGCTGCACAAAGTATCCAAAAAAATAACAAAACAAACATAGTGACGAAGGTCTAGCAAGGATTCACCTGAGGGAGACATGCACTTGAATGCAAACAAAGTGAGGATGACTTCCAGTGAAAAAGATCCTCTATCCACAAAGTCACCATTAAAAAGGTATGGATTCTCTTCTGAGGGAAGCCCATTAAGCTCAAAAATATTTAAGAGATCATAGTACTGCAGGAGTTTTGAAAGAAAAACATTAAGTTCTACAGATAGAGAGCTAATGAGAGAAAATTTCTCCGAAAAACCAAGCAGCATGGTGGTAGTAAAAGCGTAAAACAGTTTTCACATTCAAGTATACAAAGCAAAAATTGGAGAACTGAAAGAACTATGAGCACAAAATGGTTTCAAAAAAAAAAAAAACCAAGACATGAAACTCGACAATAGAATGAAAATTTATGAGCGAGTTTCGCATGATTATGGTTATTCACATTACTTTAGCAACATTATCCATTGCATTGTTGAGAAAAATGAGGACTAAACCTCATGCTAACATTCAAGCCTTACTCTTCATGCATTATACATCAAGAAAATAGAGAAGTAATTTAAAATCAGGCTACCATTCCATTAAGAAAAAAGGGAAACAAAATTGCAATCCTAGTGTTTAATGGTTCCATTATATTATGGCTTGAGTAAGATAGACAAAGATGCACTCCCTCCAGTCCTATATATCCGTCACCTTCTAAAACAAACTGGTGGTCCTAAACATTAGTCACTTCGGAGAAAAATGCGGAGCTCCAAAATTGACCCTTGTTTACATCTTCCTAGAATTTGTCTTTCTAAATTCATGCTTTTAAATAGGGGTAAACTTGCAAAATAATTTTGCTTTTAGACCATTCTAATGATTTAACTACCTCAATGATTTTGATGAGGTAGTTACAAGTACCTCATATCTAGGACACGAGAGTGTAATATGTCAAAGTCGCATGTGAATTTCCAGGACACCTAACTGAAAACTTAATTGAAGATGACTTGGAACCGATGCTGAACAGTTATATCCGATAATTAAAAGTTTAAAACAAGGTCGCTCCTATCAACTTCTGCTGCCAGAAGTCAAAGACAGAGCTGAAAACCAAAAGCGATTCCATGCAATTTGAAAACTATAAAGTATTTACCTGACCATGCACATCACCACAAACAGTGAAATGTTTGCCATCAGGAACATTTATATCAACAAGAGGAGGCAAGGCTAACAACATCTCTCTTGTTTGCAATACAATTTGGTAGGCATACCTACAAAAGTGAAGCAAGATCATGAAGAAGACAATACAGTAAACCTTCAAGAAACACAGAAATAAATGATAGATTCTGCTTCAATACCTTTTGTGTATGCACTTTTGGTTCTTAAAATCATCCATCATTTTTTTCACAAAATCCAAAGTAACAACATCCCCCTCTATTCTTGCTCCTGAGTATTGTGGCTCCACATCTAGCATTATAGAACACAATTTTGTTCAAGCTCCATGAATACAGGAACACAAATGCCAGAGTGTATATTTCGGCAAGGACAAAACCAAAAACACATCACATCGAATACAAAAGTAGCCCAAATAGTTCATTTTCATAGTAATGCAGACCTTCTTATAAAGTATAAAAAGATTTTAGATAGGAGGGGGAAAATCGAAAAAATCCAATACAGGGCCACGATTTTGTTTTCTAATAAGAAATATATCATTATAATGCACAACAAAAAGACGTTAAATTTTCTCAATGCATTATTAATAATGATTCGACTGGTTTGCTGTAAATTTTTCAGATGCCTGAAGTTTATGATTTAGACCATATGAAATTTTAAAATGATTATCAACTGAGCTCAGATCTTGATTTGCTTTTAGCTCAGACCTAGGTCATGTAAATCACTCCTGCTAATTATACCAGCATCGTAGCTACTCCACCAATATGCCCCAAGGAGCAACAGCAGACCAACCACAACTGCAGCTACCATTGTGGCCACTGATGTCCTGAACAACATCACAACTGCTGCCATAACTGCCACTGTCACTGCTGCTATAGCCAATTCGGTGGGCATCAAAGAATTGTGACCCTTTCCTAAAATAATACAGTATATACACAGAATGATAATTCATAGTAAACCACGACTGATGTCCAAACACAAACAAAAATAACAGAATGACCCCAGCATTCATGATAATAGGAATTGGGGAGAAAAGGCAGGCGCTGCTTGTGTGATTGGACTACTTATCATTAACTTAGAAAAAGAAAATCCCTTTGACCTCATACAAGATGAAGAAAGGACTGAACACCAAAAATGGTGATTAGATTCTAAGCATTGTTGGTAAGACATATTCTTTCACCAAGGGACAAAACCTTTTGAGAACAAGGTATTTTGCTAACAATTACTGATAGAAGGAAGGAGATAGAGACTTGACAAGAATTTAGGAGTTTAAGAAAAAAGAAATTACAACAAAGAAATTTTTTGAAGAAACTACAGTAGACAATATGTTGATTGATGAGGATAAATTGTACAAGATGTCAAAAGAGATCAGGTCAAACAAGAATTTTGATTTTAGAGGCCCTTCATGCCTTCATGTAGCCATGATTTTATTGAATGTAAACAACTGAGGAAAGAACTGGGAAAGAAACCAAAGAACAAAAGAAAGGCCCCAGTCCAATCCCGAACCTTTTGATTTCATGAAATGAGGAATATAACATCCTTTGGGAGGCAAAAGGTTTGCAGTGATACAGTTTTTACAGAGGGGGAAGAAGGCTTTGTGTTGGAAGGCTGCATAATATTGCCATTTCTGCATCTCTATAAACTAAACTAAACAGTACGCGCAGGTCTTAGCATATTCAAATGTTGCGGGGGTGAAAGCAAGGTAAACTAGAGACAGACTGGTCGCCCCCAGCTAAACTTAATGCTCAGTGAGGATAACCAGTTAATGACATGAACAAAATAAAATTAACGGAGCAATATTAAAGGAATAAACTGGATCCACTAAAGGAGTCTGACTAAGAGAAACAGAAATTGCAACCATAAAATTGAAATGACAACAAAGTGAATTAAGAATATCAAGCTCCTGTATCTTGGAATTGAACTAAGTCACACTTTCATCAGTCCTTTTCAAGGGGTAGAAATTGTTAAATATAATTAAAATATGGAAAATGAAACTGTCATTTTCGGGAGGTTAAAATTTTGTTTCTTCTACCACCAATCTATTAAATGCCCTTACGAAATATGAAGGAAAACAATATCCCCATCTAAAGGGAATCCTAGAAACACCAGACAAGGCTAAACATATTTTGGTTTAAGAACTAATGAGAGGCTAGACTCAAGTGAAGCGCCCAGCATTTCAACAAAATAGAACCCTACGGCAAAAGGCATCAATGGGAACAATCAAAATCAACAGCCACGATACATGGTCAGATTGGATAGAAGCATGAACTTGCAGCATCACCCTTGTTGATGCTAAAGAATGCCCTGGCCAATAATATTAGTTCCTTCAATTTAGTAATCTCTACTTATAATAGATTCACTTGAACTTGTAAAGCTCTGCATACTCGAGTTTTTTTTCCCTCTGATGACACATGCTCAAGTTTTAGATATGCAAATATAGTTGTTTTCTGCCAAATTATTTTTTCCCTTCATGAGCAAATTCATGAATGGCACGAAAATCATAGCCAAAAGACTTGATTAATTGCTTGGCTAAAAGAATTAAAAACACAAAAGGTTGCTCCATGACAACTTGTTTCCTTCAAGAGAATCAAAACACATTTATACACTGATCTATTTAAGAGAATGTCAATCTAAATATCACAACATATTCACATCATAGGGCATGATACAAAGAATAAAAAGATAATATCACATCCAAGTTATAACAATTGTACCTGGTATAGACCCTAATATAGACACATGTCCAGAATAATGGGCAACATAAAACAATAAAAGAACATAGAAATAGTATACAAATAATCACATTAAACAATAAAGAGAAAACACTATCGGAAAGAGAGGATAAAAAAAAATGATAACTCAAAAATATCAGCACGATGACATGTTTAGAATAGTACCTATAGAACGGAAATCTATGGATTCAGCTACTGAACGCCTTTCAGCATCTGGTGCAGAAATTGCTTCTTCAAATTTAAGTTTCATAACTGCCTTTTCACATTCCTTTAGTTTCCTTGTCGCATCAGGATCATTTGGGCACATTTTCTTGACCTAATTCCACATAAGTAAATTAAAATAAATATGGATATATTTCAACAGAGTACATGTTACAGACTAATAAAAGTGAGGTAGTCATTTCACCAAAAGGGTGAGGTAGTCAAAGTTATTTTTTGACGAATTAATACCTAAAAGAGAACATTTATCAAACCCCAGCAATTTCCATGAACATTATAATAATTGTCTTTTTCCTCTTTTGGCAAAATTTCATTGATAGAACAAGAAATTGATTTTTGAAAAGTTTGCTTCTACTGAGACAGAATTCCACAATGAGAAATTTATTAATAAATTCGAAGATGAAGAATAGACTACTGCTAGAACAACCAAAAGCTTTGGAGCAGCCTTGACTGGTTCACAGTTCACATCACAAGACAGGTGGCTAATACCTTCCTCACTCCCTCTCTTGCTAAGAAAACAAACCCTTTGTTTATATTGATTGTGGGCATGCCTGAAAGTCGCCCCAACTTTTAAACCCCAAGACAGCATTTCAGAAAATATTTCTAAACTCAGTAAACCAGTTTCTTCTATGCTACATAGTATGTCCCTTCTATTCTGTCCAGTCATTTCTTTCCATATCTATGTTTCAGTATCATCTTTTCTCTAGCTCCCCTGTGTTTTCAAATAAATTACTACAGATATTCCGGACCATCTTTATTGTACAGCAATGATAACTAGTTGGTCTGTCACTAAAAGTACACATAAGAGATCACAGAGATCTTCCATATAGCTAGGAAGGTATCAATCTCTTCACCAGACCTAGGCAGGTAGCGAAAGATTTCAGGCACACCTAGCAACAGGTTGATTTTATATGCTCAAATTCTGGGAGATCTGTTCCATTCTCATATTTCGACATCCTCTAATATGCCTGGATTAATAACTGCCAATAAAAATAGTTAATTTGAAGATACAGCGCTAAAAGGCCTTTTCCCCCCTGAAATTTGGATGTTTTACAGTAAATCTTCTGGCCTGGTACAATTATTGCCCATCACTGTTTAATAATCTTGTGAGAAGGCTACCTGCTGAAAATCCTTCAGTGCTTCCTTGAACTTCCCCATGGCAAGATGAGCAGCACCTCGCCTGTAATAACCCTGCAACAAGAAGCCATAATCAGGATATATTCATCAACAATCCATTCATGCAAATGTAAGTAGGCCACATTAGCTTTAGTATGCACAGCACCTTTGTATATTTAGGATCAACTTCAATAGCCTTTGTAGCATCTTGTATCGCACTACCATATTCCTCAAGCCTAAGATGTGCAAAGGCACGATTGGCCCAGTAAACAGCATTTCGACTGTTCAGTTCAACTGCTTGTGTATATAAATCAATAGCTTGGCCATATTTGCGAGCTGAAAAGGGAATTCACACTATCAACAGATAAAGTAGACTAAAGAAGCAGCACATCAAGGAAAAGATCATTTAATAATAATGAGAGCAGGAAAATAAAGCAAGTCTAATATCTGACTCCAGTTTGAGAACCAACAAAGGAATACAAAGGCGATGCTAACGAAAATTTGCACAAGTTACAAGGATTTAGCTTATATTTAACAACTAGACAAAGAAAGCAATATAATCACATCAAAAAGTTATAATCAGAGTATTAATTACCATTGAATGCTTCGTTTGCAAGGATTTTGAATTCTTCAGCCTTTGACACATCAGAATTTTCAGTTTCCATACTGGAAATATTTTTTGTTAAAGTCTTTGATAAGAGTTTCAGAAGAGAACAGCGTCCATTTTTTACCGCTAATTTTCTTTACAATGTTTCACCTGCTCCATTAAAACAAAGAAGACAAATTAGCCATGTGATTGCAACCGCCACAGGAATACTCGTATAGGAGATAAATTCAAAAGCATACAGTTTCCGTAGCTAAATTCAACTTAAAGCGACTTTGAATACTATAGTAGCACGGCAAAGACTGACATAGTCACATGGGCGGATACCCTACTCCTTGCTGCTGCCATTTATAGTAAATCAAGATACCCCAATCATAAGGATGTTCAATCTTTTTAATCAAGTTAAAAATGCATAAAAAATGGGAACGAATTCAGAATACATGGAAACTCTAGTACAAGGGTCTGCCAATATAACTTTGAACTCCATCATTTCTATTCCTACTTAAAATCCAAATTTTAAAGCCAATACAATCAAAGTATTTGCTTTTGTTCCTCAAAGACGAGACCATTCACCAAAACGATTTCACTACACTATATGGATCAACAAATTGACTGAATCCCAAGAGATAATGAAATATCATGTTCTTCTGTATTCAGTAATCCCAGAAAAGGAAAAAAATTGATTATCTATTTAAGCTTTGAAAGAGGCTAGTCATTACGGGGAGTAACAGGTAGTTGTAGTAGTTCTGACAAAGAAGGAGTGAAACGACATTGAAGTAGAAGATCAGTATAGGTCGATTGCACGTGACGACACAGGAGGTGGAAAGAGAGAAGAAGAGAGGGAAAGACGGAGACTTACTGGAAAGAAGGAGGCGACGCTCTCCACTTTCACCGGCGTCGTCGCTGGAGGGTTCAGGAATTGAGTATTAAAAGACTGATTTATGGAAATTTTGACAATCTCAACCGGGTTTCGCCGACCCGACGTGTTTCTAACTTTTCGGCCCCAGATTGTCTCATTTTGGCGGGCCTGTTGGTGAAGTGGAGTTATGCCACTTAAATGGGTAGGGCTTACTTTTAAGTGTTCAGGATTTTCTTAAAAAATACACTTGATTCCTATTAATAGAATTCATAGATAACCAACAGAAATTGAGTCTAGTAGAATAGACTATTTCTCACAATATAAAACTAATATTCGAATCTCTGCTGAGAGAAGTACCCATATTTAGTGCCTGACAGTGTCTTGAATAGAATTGTCTCTACTAGGAGGATACCTATGTTTTAGCAACAAAAAAAAAGAATTCATAGATACATTTCTCAGTAAATTTTACTAATAGAATTCATAGATACATTTTTCAGTAAATTTTAGTAACAAACCACGTTATTCAAAGTTGAGGGTAAATGTGTAATTTTAACTTAATCTATTTTTTAGGTGCAATTTTATCCCAGATCTTTGGGTCTAATTAAATTAATCAGGGATAAAATTGCGTATCTAAAATGATTAGAGATAAGATTACATTTAGAAATAATATCAGAATTAAAATGGCACCTAGACCAAATGTAAAATTAAATACATTTCTATAAATCCAATAATACTAGTATACTATATGCGTACATTTTTAAGTTCTTAAATACTGTAAGCGAGATTAAGCTCACATTGTTCATTTACATGAAAAATTTTATGCATTAAACTATAAGATTATTGGTTATAACTAGTCGTTAAAATAATATTAAGGACGTGACATGTAAAGAAGAACTCCCAAAATAAATGAAACTGCGAAAAGATGACATGGATTTTATTTATAATTTTATATATTCTGAATAAACAAAAGGTAGGCAATAAATATTTTTCTGAAGCGTGATGCGAGACTGTCATTTATAATTAAGCACGCATGAAAATATCTTGTCAGTTTCATTTATGAATAGCTGAACCGAAAATGACCAAACCGCCACCATAACATGTTATATATGGCAGTGAATATTAATATAGAGTGTCAGGAATTGTAAAAACAATCACAATCACGCTGGCACTTAGTTCAGGGGGACTCACGTATATACCATCAGCTGTTTATAATCTACGAACTAAATCTTATAATTATAACTCATAGTAATTTATTATTGTTATTTGATTGATGTATCCGACGTTAGGTTGATCGGAACATACAAGACACCTTGTCACTCTAAGAGAATAATTAGACTTTAATAATATTAAGAGAGCTACTTAATTAATTTAATTAATTAAGTCAAATAAATTATTTTGTGCTAGCAAATGTGAAATATACAATAAGGAGAATTGTAGTAAAGTCCTGATAAAAAATACTCCTCCGGCCCTTAATATAGGACCCAATTCTTGAGTTGGTTTTGGTCCTAAATATAAGACCCATTTCTCATATTTATCAATTATCTCTAAATTATCCCTATGGATCTCCATCAATCATAATCAGTAGAAGAGGGAGAGGGGGTATTAAGAAAATGATTATGGTATTTTAGGAAACATGTGTCAATTTCTTATAATTAACTAACTTACCTATTCCTTAATCTAATCAAATTAATTAAATGGGTCTTATATTAAGGACCGGAGGAGTATAATTATTATAAAGTCTTAATAAAACTCAGAAGCTTATAATAACAAGTTCAGAAATGACAACCCTTCATTTGTTATTAATTAAGACTTTTTTGCCATTATTTTTTTTATACGAGACTCCATTACAATTCTTCTTACATATCTCTAAGGCTCTATACTTTTTTTTCTTTTTAACTGAGTGTTTATTATTTACTGTATTAATTACCTCACCGTTTTTTTTGTTAAAGCCTATGTATCCTCTAATATAAGACAATCATATTTAAGACATTGTCAGGTACTAAATGTGAGCACTTTTTTTAGTGGGAATTCGAATTTTGATTCGTTATATAAATTACTAACTCCCTTCACTAGACCCAACTCTATTAGTATTATCTCAACCCTTTTAACTAAGCCGTTAATTAATCGACGGTGAATGAGGTGGCAACTGAGCACACTGATCTTCCCCTTCTTCCTCGTTTCTCTCTCTCTACTCCTCCCAGTCTCCTTGATGTTAAAAAAAACAGAGGGAGGTGCGAACAGCAAGGTGCAACCAACTCCTTTGTTATTACTACCCTGCTCTTTAATATAATAGCCAATACATTAATTTGAGTAGATTAAGAAAATTAGTTAAATAAATACTATTTTTGTTATATTCAAATGTATTTACTAGAACTACCATTATTATAGAGACTATTTTAAAAATATATATATAAAAAAAAATTGAGGTATTATATTTAGGAGCTTTTATAATTTTGTAACAGATGATTCCAGTGTAACCATGAGAAGCTTCAGATGCTTTATTCTTGCTAGTTTCCCCATTCCTCGTACATCCAAAAATTGGTTCATATTCACGGAAAAATTGGCTGCTGTCAAACATTATGAAGGTTATAAATTTCCTTGTTTTCCCCCGTAAAACCATAAGTAACGTTGAAGAAGAAGATGCTGAAAGGTGAAGGCCAAACAAAGGAGAACATGAACAGTTTAGTTTACTTCGAAGCAGGCTTAAGAGGAATAGAGAGAGAGAGAGAGAGACCGAGGGAGGAGGCGAAGATCAGGATGCTCAGTTGCCACGTCATTCCCTGTCAATTATTATTTTAACAGCCTTGTTAACAGAAGGGCCGAGATAATTAATAGAGTGAAAATAAGAACTTAATAAAAAGAAGGAAAAAAACTACAGGAATTCGATTCAAAATTTGATAAGATCATAAGAACTATCATATTAGTTTTTCCTCTCTCTAAAGAATCTCTATATAAATACTCCTTAATCTATCAAATTAATTAATGGGTCCTATATTAAGGACCGGAGGAGTATTAAATTGGATTATTATCGTTAGTGATCTTTACAGTGCGACAAGATTTTGGTTCTAATTCGTATAATTTCATAATTTTTTGGTCTGAGTTCTAGATACTTTTAATGCATTTTATCTTTAGTTTTTATACTTAGACCAAGTTCTTATATAATTATAAGGATCAAAATTAATTATTTGAAAATACAAGGACAAAAATCAAATTGAATCAAGCTGTAAAAACCAATAATAATATTAACCTTATATATCAATAAATTAGTTTGAAAAAAAATGATAAATATAAAAAATAAAATAAATTAATATCTTATAATTTAAAACAAAAATCAACTTTTTAACTAGTTCTTACATTAAAAATTAGGAAAGTATACCTCCGCTCTTTACTATTACACCCAATTGACTAATTTAAAAAGATTAAGAAAACTAAATAAATTATTTAATTATAACACACATCACATGACCTCTCTAAAACATCTGTGTATTATTAGATTATATATTAATTTATAATTAAGTGAGGCAAGTTAGCTTTAAAAAAATATATAAATATTTTAAAGTAATTTATGTAGCTTACTTAATCTCCCAAATAAATTAATTGAGTGTTATATTAATAATAGGACTTAGTATAATTTAACGCCATACAATAATATTATATTGTATGCTTCGTAGGAGGTATATGTCCCGCTGTTATCTAAATGTCCGAAGACGCCATTGATAGAGGGACAAGAACAATCTTAGAGGATTGAGCTTGTACTACTTGGGATTTTCTCAAGAAAAATGTTGAGGCATTCAAATTCTTTCCTCGTCCTTAATTAATTTAATTATCTACTACCATGTCCTAATAGCAAACACTCTCTAAACCAAGAGACACAATGATTTTGCTGTATGTCTCTTGTTGTGCACAAAATACTGGTACCTTATGACTATATATAAGAGGAAGATTTGAGGCAGAGATTAGGGGAATAAGGCTAAGCACTTCATAAAGCATTTTAATACATATTTCTCTCGAGTCGAGTTATTTGACTCACCTGACACTTTGTACTTTTTTAAACTTTGTTTAAGGATGAGATTGTGTGTTTGACTCTCCATGAATACAGTAGATGTATGAGTTAATTCTACTAAGTGAAGGTCGAAAAAGAATTTTCTCTCAAACAAATGCTTATTAAAACATCTATAAATGATCTCTTAATCAGTTTTTGTAACCATGATGGATGGGACATTAATTCTCTGTTTAGCTGGCAGGAAATTGGGAAGGAAAGGAAATGAAAACAAAGGTTTTAATGAGTTCAATTTAAAAAATGAATAAATGGGATTATCAAATTTAAACAGGAAGAAGTAAGAGGAAACAGTGATAAAAACTGATTAAAAACTTCAACATCATTGTCAAAGAATAAATGTAATACTCCTTTGGTCCTAAATATAAGACCCTTTTTGTGGTGTAAATTACACGACAAAAAAAGTCTTATATTTAAGACGAGAGGGAGTAATTATCAAAAAGTCATATTAGAGGTAGATAGATCTGTCCTCAATAATGGAGATAGCGCCTGTGGCCGTGCTATTTGGGATGAGGAAAAGAGATGGCTGGATTAGCGCCAATACGGAGTTAACTGTTATAACATCGAGGTGCTATTACAGTGTTAATTGGTATAACATCGAGGATACAGTTTCGCAGGGACAAAAGTTATAGAAATGTGTTGCTTTTCTCATACTGCATGGAAGGGGAAGAGACAGAAATCACCCCTTCTGTAAATCTCATTGATGAGTTTGCTCTATCCTTGTGCACAGAGGTTGGACTGTAACTATTACTCACCCTCCTAGGAAAGCATTTGCTTGTCCGTAAGTGTCTCGCTGAGGCCTCACATAATAAAGAGGTCAATTTCTATATTCTTGCTCAAATTCTATATCTATTCTTCTGATCCTATTTATAAATAACTTTCAATATGTTTTACATACACCAAGTAAAACCTTAAATTTTATTAATTCTCATTTAAAATTTAATAACTTTTTAACTTTAGCCCTATTTATAATATACATTATACCTCATGTAAATAAAGTTAATATAATACTGCATCCGGTCCTTAATATAAGACCCTGTTTGACTTTTATTTTGGTCCTAAATATAAGATCTCAATATACTTTGTCTTTCATATTTATGCATTTTTTTCTAAGATAGTCCTTCTTATAATTGTAGTCTTAGCCAATATAGTTGATTAGTAAGGATATTTTAGGAAAGACAATACCTATTTATTACAAATAACTAACTTAACTTCTTTCCTTAATCTCCTCAAATTAGTCAACTGGGTCTTATAATTAGAACCGGAGGTAGTAATAAATGGGGGAAAAATTGTATATCCATATAAAAAAATTTCCTCAATGCCTCTCTCTATCCTATAAATAGGAATATTCGTTAAGAGGCGGGGATGATGAAAGAACGAATATGATGTGTTATTGCTTTGTTGGAACGATATATGGTTCACACTAAAAAAAAAAAAAAAATTCTCTTCATGTGCTTGGTGAATAGGATTGAGTGACTAGTATCCTCAAATTTGTTGGGATCATATGTGGGAAGGAATAAAGCGGAAGTCACTTGTGGAGGTGAGATGAGGGAGAGAAAAGGCGGGGATAAACATGAAAAAAGGGGAGCATGGGCTGAGGTGGGAGGGAGAGGGAAGGAGTGGGTGTAGGGGCCAAATGGAGCAGCTTTTTATAGTTACGGGCAGGTAAGGCGACACAGGTCGTTTTCCTCCCCACCACTCCTTTTTACTTCACAAATTACTCGCACACAAGTCCCTTTGTTTAGTTCTCCTGACACTGACTTGTATCTCACTCTATCCTAATCTAAACACTTACTGCTGTTAATAATAATTACTTCTCCGCTTTTTAATATAAAATTTGATTATTGAGTTGATTTTAATCCCAAATATAAGATTTACTTCTCATATTTATTAATTTTTTTTCTAAATTACCCCTATGTATATTCTCTTAACGATAATCAAGTAAAAGAGGGAGAAATGATATTAAAAAAGATGATTATAGTGTTTTAGAAAAAACATATCATATTTTTTTATAATTAACTAACTTACCTAACTTTCTTAATCTAATCAAATTAGTTAAATATGTCTTATATTAAGAACCAGAAGAGTATCAAGAAATTGCATATAACGTGCGTGAGTTTTGTGTGTGATTGAGGAGCATCTCGTTTCCCGGGGTCCACCGTATTTAGATATATATGGCGATTCACGGGGCTCCACGGTGGATGACAAATTCAACCAACTTGTAGGACTGTATATAAAACTTCTTTGAAATAATTTATAAATAATTTTTTAATCATAATTTATGAAATATAAGATAAATATATGGAACTTGTAGGACTGTATATAAAACTTCTTTGAAATAATTTATAAATAATTTTTTAATCATAATTTATGAAATATAAGATAAATATATGGAAAGAGTTTTTTTTCTCAGAATGAAACATACTTACAGATACCTGTAAAAGCAAATTCGAACGAGCTGGTACCCTTTATGTCACCTATAATTTATTCTTGACACGTTAATGGGCAGTTGTTCCAACAATAATACTAACCATTACACTCGGATGAGGTTTTGGAGGCTTTTTTACCGAAATACGATAAACAGTAAAAGTTTTTATCAAAATACTGCACTTTTAAAACTATTTACCAATATACTACACTTAAAATTGTTCTTGACAAGAACGATTTTCAAATTACATACAAGTCGTTCTTGGCGTGAACGATTTCACTTTTTTTTTTAATTTTAAATGAAAAAGTGAAATCGTTCTTGGCTTGAACAATTTCAAAAATCGTTCATGCCAAGAACGATTTCACTTTTTCTTGTTCACCCCCTGCGTCTGAATTGCTACCAATTAATTCTCGTTCAACATGCCCTAGTTGTGTTGATTATCGAGATAGGGTTGCTCACGACCAGCGTAACATTTTACTTGCACTTAGAGAACAACGTTTTAATGTAAACCCTCAGCTTGCTCCACCAACAATTGAGTTGCCTCGGCCACAAATTCCTCGTGATAGACCAAGCAAGCAACGAGGTGGTTACTTGTCTACCCAACCTATAATTGAAAACGAAAATGCAAGGGAACAGGAACCTCCAATTTTTACTCAGGCTTCTGACATATCACCGTCACCATCATCCCCCTTCATCTCTATCGATCCTACACAACTTGAGTCTCATTATATGGCACCCTCATCATCATCCCCTTCCAACTCAGCCAATCCTTCTCAATTTCAACCATTCATGACTTTATTAGATAATCCTGCATTATTTTCAGCTGAATACAATGCTTCTACTTTTGAACATGGTGGACCATCAAATGAAGCATTTGTCACTCCTCGACAATCTATACATTTAAATGAATCACCCTGGTTTGATTTGAACACGCCAACTACACAAACAAATGAGACATTTGAAGCTCAAGAAATTGACATACAACAACAATGCCCACAACGTATGAGAAGAAGGCCAAGATGTGGTACTGGAAGTCACTATCAGTAAGGTGGATAATTTTTTCTTTATAAACTTAAACTTTATTTATTACTTTTTATTTTAATCTTATACTTATTTCACAATTAGTTTTAACATCATTATAACATTTTTCTCTCATTATATAGTCATGATTTTGTCATTCAAATGATTGATAAATCATTATACTAATCATTTTAATCAGGAGAGAAGGGGAGAAGTCATTCAACAGCAGATGAAGTTTTGAAGTTGTTCACTAGAAGAATGATTTTCATTCACCTCATGCACATCAAGGACAGATTATGAAGAAGTCGTTCACCAGATAAATGACTTTAAAAATTATTCACCTGAAGACCGATTTTAAATGTAATATATTAGTAAATACTTTTAAAAGTGCAGCATATTGATGTATAATTTTACAATTTGTAGTATTTTGGTAAAAAAGCCTATCGTGTGGTATTTGTTCGGTTTGACAAGAAATCAAGTATTGGGCATGGGCCTTTTATGCCTGTAATAATAATGTAGTCTTACAACTTAATTGCTACAATTAAAAATTTACAATCAAAACATAACTTTTTTTGTTACGTACTGTTTGGTATGAGATAGATAAAAAGAAGAGGAAATGATAGAAAATTTCATCAAGCTCTATTTGAAAAAAAATAAAAAAAAACTGGGGTTTTCAAATTTTAATCCAATATAAGTCAGATGAAGTAAAATTTACTATATATGTTATAGCCTTACTGGAGCATCATCAGGGATTCTTATTTTTGCATGCAAGAGTGAAATCGTTCTTGGCGTGAACGATTTTAGAAATCGTTCACGCCAAGAACGATTTCACTTTTTGATTTAAGAAAAAATTTAAAAGTGAAATCGTTCACGCCAAGAACGATTTCTGAAATCGTTCACGCAAAGAACGACTTGTGTATAATTTCAAAATCGTTCTTACCAAGAACGATTTTAAGTGTAGCATATTGGTAAATAGTTTTAAAAGTGTAGCATTTCGGTAAAAAGTTTTACTGTTTATCGTATTTTGGTAAAAAAGCCGGTTTTGGATTTAAACTCAGCATTAAGCATTAAGATGATTGTGTGCGTGTCCGTTTAAATTATATAAATTAAATAAAGTACTACTAACACATTTTATGGGAATCAAGAAATACCTTAAATTTTATTATCTATTTATCTGTATATTTATTATTATCGTATTAATAACTATCCATCTGCTTTCGATACTATTTCTTTTGAATTCTTAGGAAGGAAAACTTTTAATAGATAAGCTTTTATTTATCTCTACCTGTGTTAGCTTCTGATATGTAAAGACCTTATTTATTAATATTATTGTGTCTTTATCCCGAAAGAAAATATTTGTATAGACACCACTTCCTAATATATATCCACTTCTGGAATAAGACGCTGTCTCAATTGCAAATGTATATATCCATACATATATTTAGGAAGAATTATAATTAAGTTATAAATAAAAAAATATTTTTCAATCTCATTTACAGGTCAAACTTAAGTATCTACCTTTAACATTTTAGTCTTTATACATGATTTAAACATATAAATAATGAACTTTTTACTTAGGTCCCGCATATCCCATACTCATTTATCCCACACACGTGCCACGCCAATATGCTCATTTGATCTTGCTTATAAAGAACTTTTCGATAAAATTTATTAGAGAGGCTTAATTTTTTGGGAAAATTACACTCAGGTCTCACAAAGCACAATTAATATAAAAAAGGTCCCTCGAAATCGCGAAATGATTCTGAAATCCCCAGGGACTTGTGTGTAATTAATTCTAATTGTAAAATTATGTAGTTACCTCTGTTAATTTGAACCTATTTACAACCTCAACAGTGGCTGTTAACAACCCGAGAAGAGGTGGTTAACAACCTCAACAACGCCCTGATATTCCACAGAGTGAGTTGTCATGAGCACTGTCGATATTGTCAATCACGTCTTCTCGGGTTGTTAACAGCCACTGTTGAGATTGTAAACGAATTGCTGCAATAAAATTAGAACATATTTACAACATTAACAGTGACTGTTAACAACCCGAGAAGAGGTGGTTAACAACCTCAACAACGCCCCTGGCATTCCATAGAATGAGTTGCCATGAGCACTGCCGAGGTTGTCAATCACGTCTTCTCGGGTTGTTAACAGCCACTATTGAGATTGTAAACGAATTGTTGTAATAAAATTAACAGGGGTAAGTAGGTAATTTCACAATTAGAATTAATTACACACAGGTCCCTGGGGACTTCAGAATCATTTCTCGATTTCTTGGGACCTTTTTTATATTAATTGTGCTCTGTGGGACCTGAGTGTAATTTTTCCTAATTTTTTTTATAATATAACATTTATTTTGACTAAGCATTTAATGAGTTTTTTTAATTTTATCCTCACACATTCTCTTTCTTATTTGATTCAATTATTTCATCTTTTACTTATTCTCTCTATTAATAAGAGCATATCTAGAAAAAATATGGTTTATATATTTATTGTTTCAAACTGATTTTAATTAGTTTCTTGATAAATGCAAATAAAAAAAGTTTAGTTTACATTTTAAACCAGAATGAGTATTGTGTTAAAATTAAGAAAAACTTTAAATTTTGTCATTTTAAAATTTAATATATTTTTAGAAATTTGTCTCTATTAAATAATAATATTTATAGAATAGTAAATTAAAAACTAAATTATATATGGG
Organism: Neltuma alba; assembly: GCF_004799145.2. Taxonomy (NCBI): domain Eukaryota; kingdom Viridiplantae; phylum Streptophyta; class Magnoliopsida; order Fabales; family Fabaceae; genus Neltuma; species Neltuma alba. The sequence continues at coordinate 24,826 of NW_021637480.1, forward strand.
AAAATCACAAATAAAGACCCTTGAATTAGCAAAATCACTCTATGGTCACCTGAATATGCTAAATTGCTATGAGGGACCCGGTCCCAAATTGTAATTATGAAATCATGGCCAAATTACCAAAATACCCCTCTTTAATTTTTTTTTTTAAAAAGAAAGCCACTGCCTCACCGGAATACGGTCACCGGCACCGGAGCTCCGGCGGCTGCTTCTGGCCACTGTCGGCGGCCGGACGCTGGGGTCCGGCCGCCGGAGCTCCGGCGCCGGCGGCCGCTCCGGCGGTCTTCCTTTGTTTTTTTTTGAAACTGTTTTTTTTTTAATTGGAGGGAAGTGAGGTTGGGGGGATTTGATCCCCCAACCTAATGCTTCCCAAATAAGGAATGACCATTGAGCCAACAAATTTTTGTTAACATTATGATGCAAAAAAAAATATAAGTTAACTCATTTACTCTTGTTCCAGGTGATAACAACAATACATTTGGAAATAACAAGTTCTGATTGTAAAATAACACGTCTGGAATAAAAATTTAACAATATGTTTTTTTTATAACAATAAATTTTGTTGCAGGCAATAACAACAATACATTTAAAAATAACAAGTTCTGATTATAAAATAACAAGTTTGGGATTAAAATTTAACAACACGTTTTTTTTATAACAACACACTTTATTTCAAGTGATAACAACAATACATTTAAAAATAACAAGTTCTGATTATAAGATAATAAGTCTGGGATTAAAATTTAACAACATGTTTTTTTATAACAACACACTTTGTTTCAAGTGATAACAACAATACATTTGGAAATAACAAGTTCTGATTATAAAATAACAAGTCTGGAATTAAAATTCAACAGCACCTTTTTCTTATAACAATTAATTATTTTATACTTTTGGAAAATAAATTATTTATAACTTATAAAAAGTACTTGTAATCTATTTAATTTGCTAAAAAAATAATTTTTATCTCCAATTTATAATCAGAACTTGAAGTATAATTTTTTATAGATTAAAAATACTTTTTTATTGTTCTAATTTATAAATAAAATTTAGGGAAAATGGCAACACACTTTTTTAATTTTTTTTAAAAAATTTTAATCTATATATCTATACAACTTATTATAAATCAAACTACTTCTTATAAATTATAAATAGTACAATTTATTGTGGATTAAAAATACTTTTTGACTACTTAAATTTATAAATGAAATTTATCTCTAATTTATAATTAAAAATACTATTTTATTCTTTAAATATAAAAACTATTTTTAATATTTAAAGAATGAAATAATATAAAATTTATACTATGATTAATAAATCAAAAATGCCTTATTATAAATACTTTATAATTTATAAGAAGTAGTTTGATTTATAATGAGTTGTATAGATATACAGATTAAAAAGTATTTTTTTAGAGAAATAAATATATTAAAAATATTTTTATAAGTTATAAATAATTTATTTTTTAAAAGTATAAAATAATTAATTGTTATAAAAAAACGTGTTGTTAAATTTTAATCCTAGACTTATTATCTTATAATCAGAACTTGTTATTTTTAAATGTATTGTTGTTATCACTTGAAACAAAGTGTATTGTTATAAAAAAAACATATTATTAAATTTTAATTCCAAACTTGTTATTTTATAATCAGAACTTGTTATTTTTAAATGTATTGTTCTTATTGCCTGCAACAAAATTTATTGTTATAAAAAAAAACATATTGTTAAATTTTTATTCCAGACATGTTATTTTACAATCAGAACTTGTTATTTCCAAATGTATTGTTGTTATCACTTGGAACAAGAGTAAATGAGTTAACTTATATTTTTTTTTGCATTATAATGTTAACAAAAATTTGTTGGCTCAATCATCATTCCTTATTTTGGGAAGCATTAGGTTGGGGGATCAAATCCCCCAAACCTCACTTCCCCCCAATTAAAAAAAAAAACAGTTTCAAAAAAAAAAACAAAGGAAGACCGCCGGAAGCGGCCGCCGGTGCCGGAGCTCCAGCGTCTGGAAGCGGCCGCCGGAGCTCCGGCGCCGGTGGTCGGATTCCAGTGAGGCAGTGGCTTTCTTTTTTAAAAAAAAAAATTAAAGAGGGATATTTTGGTAATTTGATCATGATTTCATAATTACAATTTGAGACCGGGTCCTTCATAGTAATTTAGCATATTCAGGTGACCATAGAGTGATTTTGCTAATTCAAGGGTCTTTATTTGTGATTTCCCCATTATATATTCAGATAACAAATTTAATAAAATGATTTACATAGAAGCACAAGCTAGGGGGGAGGGAGGGACATCAGACGTGGTGGTGCCGGGCGTAGGCCTAAGATTCGCCTTTTTAGGTGGGGAGAGGGGGGGATAGAGATTATCGGAGAATCTTGTCATCATCGTCATCATCGACTGCAGGCCATCCTTATGAAGGGTGGGTCCCATATCTGCTCTTAGTCCATTCTTGTCCTTTTCTACGGCCACGTTCCTCTTTCTTTCTTTCTTTTTTTCCAAATAAAATAAAAATCCTGCCTCCTCTTCCATTATCTCACAATTCACCCGCACAGCACTGCAAATAATCCCTAATTAAAAAAGTGTTTGGTTTCAGTAAAATCACTTTTAAAAAATATAAAATTTCTATTACATGTTTATTTTGTATATGATATAATTATTTTTCTAATTATGATTAGTTTTTATCCAAACATTCTCTAAATAGTAAATAATCATAGTAATTTTTTAGATAAATAATTTTAGCCCCCACAATTTTTAATATATCTTCATAATGAGGATTTTATTAGACAAAAGTTGTGCTGCAGTCAAATGTCTCAAGGCTATGGAATCAATTCGGATTCCATTCTCTTGATCCACACAGAACTTTTCCAGTCAAACGGGGCATTTGATTGCCAAATATTCATGAAATTACATCTCAATAGAAGCACAATAAAGCCCCCAACATATATTAAGCCTATGAGCTTCTTTTTACTTACCACCTCTGTCACTTAGTACAAAAGTTAAATAGCTAGTCTGAAAATATTAAAAAAATTAGTTAAGATAGTTATTCGTAATAAATATATCTTGATTTTTCTAAAGTATTATTTTTAATTATATGCATTAAAACTATCTCTTGATTAGAAATTCACTTTATATGTATAACTAATGAGAATATCCTAAGCATAAAGTTATAAATATGAAATCTTATATTTAAGATGAAAACAAACTCAGTTTATTTTTTATACTATCTCAAGTTTTCAATATAAGACTAAATTAACTAATTTGATGATATTAAATAAATTATTTTAAACCATTTAAAGTTACTGTTTCTCTTTAAATTAATTTGTCACATTTATAAATCAATATAGAATGTAATTTAATAATACATTTAAAATTTCAGAAAGATTATGTAATATTTATTATCATTAAATAATTTATTTAATTATTAAATTTCTCAAGTAAGAGCTGTTATTTGAGATAGTGTTTTCATGTAGTGTTCCTCTGGGTCGGATTCGTCTTTCCCTTAAAATCCTGATGTTTTCACGAATTGGTCTGGAAAAAGTGAACTTGTACTGAACTGGTTTGTCTAATGATAGTTTGCTGCCCCACCCCATCAAAAAAAAAAAAAAAGACATATTCTTTTAATGTATCTGACAAAAGAGTGAAAAGGTAGGTCCAAGATAAATGGTGGATTCCTCAGTCATTTATTTTCACCATAGCACTTTCTGGGAATCAATGTCTCGTCCTTGCAGGAAATAAAATTCCGAATACGACCATATCACCAATAGTGATTTGTGGGGGACAAAAAAGAGAACAAAACAACCAATTTTACCCCTGAACGTATCGTTTGGTGTAGTGTTAGGTAAAAGTCAGGTAATGGGTACGATTTCCCTTTTTTAATTAATTATAAGACCATAGTCTCCACCATAGTCTTAGCCGGACAAAGAAGACTAGACTTATCAACAATTAAAGAAGTCTTGCAAAACTGAGCAGGTTTATTGTCATTTGCCGTATCCAAATTTATATCATTCCATAACCATTATAATTTTTTTTGTTATTACATTCCTTTCCTTTCATTCATGAGATTTTATAATAATTTTCTGAGTTAATATAATTTTTAGTTCAAATTTGAGCATATTTTGATTTTAATTTCTTAAATTTTGAACTTATTATTTTAGTCCTCAGAATTTAGTCGTCTTAAAATATTAGCCTCTAAAAGTGTAACAATATTAAAATCTCCTAAAGTGTCATAAATAACATTAAAGTGGTGATATTGACTCACCAAATGATATCTAGTTGGATCTTGTATATACAACAGAAAGGAAGAAAAAGAATATGCTCTCAAAATGCAACTTTTTAGCCTTATGTTTTTTCTTCCTCATTGCTCTTTTTTTTTTTTTAGCGTAAATCCTCATTGCTCATTTTGGGAGTTGTGTTCTGTACTGTACTCTGTTATCTACACAAGTTCTAGTTAAGTATTATCTGGTAAGTTTACATCATCACTTTAATATTATTGATGACATTTCAACATATTTTAATACCGTTACACCTTTAGAGATAATATTTTAAAACAAGCTAATTAAAATTCCACAGATTAAACCACAAATTTGCTTTAATTAAAAAAAAATCACAAATTTGAAATTTGAGGAATCAAAACTAAATGAGCTCGAATTTGAAGCACACAAATTATATTAACCCCCAATTCTCCTTAATTAGTTCTTCTATCCCTAATGTAGCTGATGAGAGGATAATTGTGGGAGAACTAATGAATGAGATTGACTTGTTTGATTTCTTGTTTTGGAAATTTTTTTTTTGGGAAAAAAAATAGCTAATTCGTAAGTCTGTATTGTTTCAATCAATTTTAATTAGATCTTTATAGTTTTCACAAATTCACATTATTTTTTTTTTAAATTTGGAGACTTATCTATTATAGTATTATTTGTGATGAAGCCGTCGTATTTTCTGTGATGAAACCATCTATGCTTACACACACTGGTTTGGATCATACTAATTCCTAAGAGCTTTAAACTGTAGGCTTTTGAATTCAGGCTCTCGCGTTTTCTTTTGCATTTTCATTTTCAGTTATTAACTTTAGGTTCATTTTAATATCATTTATTTACACTTTCTTGGAAATTTATTTTATTTCAGACTACTATTTATAACTTGTGAGCTTATATCATCTAATATCAATTTATTCTTTTTTAAAAAAATTAATTTTTCCCAACAGGTATTTGGGGCCATTTTTTTTTATTAAACTAAATTTATATTTTCAATAAATTAAAATTAAAGGAAAAGGACTTCTATAATAAAGCGTCGGGGAGGGGCACGTCGCTTTCAGTCATAAATTAGAGGAGAAAAGGAAGCGCTCCAGAAAAACACACACTGTCGTCCCTACCCTTTCCTGTTTCCTTCTCACTCTCCTTCCCTCTAGCGCGAAACATTGTCCACCCACGACTCCTCCTGTTTCTCTCTCTCTCTCTCTCCCCGTCTCTCTCTAGTTCTTCATCTTCTCTTCTCCACCATCTTTCATGTCCCCCTCTCCTCCTGTCGCCCTTCGATCATGGCCTTCGCGTTCGATGGATTCTCCATTAGGTATCTTCTTTGCCTCTTTTTCTTTGTTTTTTTCCCCCTTTCCGTTGGTTTTTTTGGTTTTTTGTTTTTAAGCTTTGAATATTTTCCTTTTTTCTGCTACGAACCAACGAGTAGTGATGATAGATTGTTCTACCGTGACCGTGACTTTTGCTGTTTCCGGTTTTTGATTCGGTGTTGCAGGGAGTACACCTCCAAGATGAGGTCCGTTGACGTGTTGAAATGCTGGCCTTTCAGTATAACTAACTCCAGTGACGTCTCTAAGGAAGATTTGAAGTCCTGCCTTCCTCCCATGACTGTTCCCAAGTTCCGGCGGCGGCCCGAGCAGCTAGAAGCCGTGAGATCCGATCACGATGATCGTAGAAAATCTGAGCAACAACTGCCGGATGGCGAAATTTCCGGGAGCGAGAGTGAATCGCTGAAATCGGAGAAGTCCATCAGCGCAGAAGAGGACAGATTGGTTTGTCCGGTTTGCCGAGTTTTCAAAGCGGCGACACTGACTGCGGTGAACGCTCACATCGATGGATGTCTTGCACAGACGATGAGGGAGGAGCGGCGGCATATGAAAATTATGAGTTTGAAGCCCAAATCAAAGGCGCCAAAGAAGAAGCGCTCCATCGCGGAGATCTTTGAGGTCGAGGTAGAACAACCGCCGATGGAAAATCCGTTCAAAATTTGGCCCCTCAATAAGAATCCAGATGAGGTATCAATCACGGTTACCGAGTTCCGGTGGTGTTCACGGCAGATTGAAGCGCTGGGATCCAAACAATCGGAGGGAGAAAGTTCTAGAAATGGAAACGAATCGGGGAAGTCAGATGAGGGACGGGGTGGGGAGGACGAGAAATTGGAGATGGTTTGTCCTGTTTCTGGAGCTGTCAATGCTTCAACGTTGACCGCAGTTAACGACAGCATCGACGTGCAAGCTATGACGGAAGAACGACAGCACCTGAGGATGAATTTTAAGCCAAAGCCTAAGGTGCCGAAGAAGCGGTCAATTGCTGAGATTCTCACGGTAGCGCCTCAGATCGAAGCGAAGTGTAATGAGTTGATTGAGATTGACGAAGAGGTGGAGGAGGAAGAGAAATCTGTTGGTGATGATGATTCAAGTAGGCCTACTGCTGCTCCTGCTGTCTTTTCGACAACCCATAGCAAGAGGAATAAAAACAAGAATAAGAAAAAGAAAAAGACGGAAAGAAGATGGAAAAAGAAGCTGAAGAAGAAAAAGAAGTTGGAAAAGCATAGTGGTGGTACCGTGACTCTGAACAATGATAAGGAGACGCTGAATCAGAATAAAAAGAAAAAGAAGAAGCTGCTTCACACTGGGTTAAATGCAAAGAAGGTACGTACGTGGTTTTCAACTCTCACAAAATATAATCAATCTGACTTACATACATTCATTAGACATATCAGTTTCTTGTTTTTCAGTTGATTCATGAAATTAAAGCACACAATACATGAACTTTATGCCATAAAATGATAACAATTATTACTGTAGTCTTGTGTATGAAAAATATGCGTGTACCAGACTAATAAAGCTTTGCCAACACTTTCCTGGATAAACTTAGTGCTGAAAAAACAGCTGGTTTAGAGAGAGCTGATCATTTGTGGAGGGAAGTGAGTGGGTAAATATGGTATAGTACCTATGCGAGATATGGTGTGACAAGTGAAAAGTTGCCAAAAGCGAGAGTTAATTAATTAAGGTTAGGGCTCCATCCGGGAATGGGATGAACAATAATGTCGCTAGCTCCAGCTGTAAGCCGTGTCTTATTAGTACAGGTTGTTTAGGAAAGGCGATGAGTGGGTTTTCCTGCTGATATCTTCCCGTTGGAATAGTGTTTCGGATAATCAGCTTTTGGTGAAATTTGTATCTTAGTCGCTCTCCTCCTGAGGGATAGAGGAACGAGAGCGACTTATACTCTTGTTTATTTTAACCAATCTAGAATTCTAGAGATCATTTAATTTACCAAGTTGATTGGACTTGAAACGAAGGATGCTGTCAAAAGTCTATATTTTACATGAATGATAGCCTAAAATACATATGTTACGATTGGTGGTGTGGATTGTTATCACATGGACGTTATCCATTAAAGTGCGTTCCCTTCATCAGTCATCATCAATGGATTATCTACCCATGATATAGTTAGTATCATGTCAGATGGGAAATGAGAGTCCCTCCTGATATGGATTTAATTCCATTCTAAGCCCCCGTCACGAAGTAATATTGATGTATCACATTCACCTGAAGGCCAGTGAGTAGGAACGATTGTACGTAAGTATATAAATAGATAAACAGCTTGGCCAAAAGGGGCAAAAAGGCGCGGAAGCATGTTTTGCAGCGATCCATTCTTGCTTCTGATTTCACCGTATTAATAATTCTTTCTTTCTTTCTTTCTTTTTTATCAATTATTTGAATTTTTAATTAGATTTAGATTCATTTATCTGAAAAAATTATTTGACTTCCTTTCAAAGAGAAGATTTATTTTTCAAATTGATATCTTCAGCTTTCAGTAAACTCTCGTTCTAAAATACTCCATTTCCTTAAAATGCTTTTCATGTTTGTTATTATTAGTGTGGTAATATTGCAAGATTTATACTTATTTCTCAAGCCTTAACTCTCTCTCAGTCTCTCCCCATACATGGGCGCGCGCATATTAGCAGCACTATAATTATATCTTTCCATTGATGTTGATATGGTAACTAAACAAACTGATAAGATGGTCTTTCTAAAAGTATACTTTCTTCAATATTATATTTCGGAAATAATTTTATCTACTTTAATTCCTTCGAACAAAAATTTAATTCCTCGAATGGGTTGTTTAGGCACAAATTGTGGTTATTCAGTACTCATGTCTGATTATAATTGTCTTAAATAGAAGGAGTTAAACTACTGAAATTCTAGTTGATAATATTAAAAAATAAATTATATGTTTCGGACCTCTTGACTCTTGTTGAAACAATATATAAATATTTCACACGAAAGCTTCCATTTCAATTATATATACTATTTTAATTTTTAACATTATGTTTATATATTTACTTAATTGTAAGATTAATGAGCATTTTAACTTGTGTTTTTTTAAAATCTGTTGTAAGCTGGTTATATATGCTTTTGTTTTTGCGGCTAAAAGCTTTTTCAAGTAAGATTATGTTTTAAAAATCTTTGTAATATTTTCCTGTATGTTATAGCTGAGATTCCTTCCTGCTTTTTTCTTGCCACGCATCATCTATCAAACCAAAAGTTGCACTCTTTTTGTTGCGTTGGGTATCCATTTTTTTAAAAAATATTTATGGCATATTAAATATTAATTTTGATATCTATAGTACATTTTTAGTATGTACACTCAAAAGAGTACTGACGTTTTTAATTAGTTCCACCCAAAATTTGTACAGTGCCAAGAAAAGTTTGAAAAGACGAAAACTTCCTATTAAAATGCTTTCCTTATTGTTTTTTTTCTTCAAAAAATAAATTCATATTCCTTAACTTCGCGAACCATATAACCTTGGTAGATCAATTAAGAGATACTTGAAATGACTGTATTCTATGTATAAAATATGAATACTATTTCATTTTATAAATCAAAAGTATGCTAAACTTAGTTCGGATTACGGGATAGCCAATTAAACAAGGAAAACCATTTTTAAGATGAGTTTGTTGTTGTTGTTTTTTTTTTTTTTTTTGATATTTTGGAGGTACGAATACTGCATTTGAAGACTATTGTAGTAACTCTTTGAAATTTAGTTTGAACTTTTGGGAAGATATCACCGTTAAATGGTAAAACCCGCGATACTAGTAAACCATGTTATTATATACCTCCCGAATTCTGAGGATAGCTTTTGCAAGAAGTTGATGACAAGAAAATATTGCTATTGTTTTCTCAAGACATTGAAAATAAAAAAAAACACGTGGAAGAATGGATGGGCTAATATATAACATTACTCCATAAAATTACTTTCTCGTCGGTATCCTTTTCATTACAAATTCCTTTCTTAAACACAGCGATATAATTTTGTAATTATATTTATTTTATTGTTTTTTGAAATAATTTATTTCATTGTTTTTGACACGATCCAGATTGCATATAAGGATTTTATAACGGTAATAAATAATGATACTATTAATTAAAATCTCAAGCGTATTACTTTTTTTTTGGTAACATTAAGTTTACTAATTTTAACAATGAATATGTTAAGTTCTGTACTGTGATCATTGATTCGTTGAATACCGCTTTTTTAATTTGATAACATAAAAAGATAAACGTTTTAGAAGGGAACACACTGTTGACATAAATGTTTCTTTAATTTGGAATCTAATCATTTGTTTATATGATTAGGTTGCTTTTGTGAGTTAGGCTGAATTCCTTAACCCATCGTCGATCAGTCAGATCTATGTTCTTCATTGCTTAAGGCATATTTATTACTCTTATTTATTTAATTAATTATTTTTGTTGTGTTCTTCTATTCTACGAGAAGGTTTATCATTCTTTTTTAAGAATAATAAGCAAATGTAATATATGCATTTATTTTTCTCTTTACACGAAATACATCAAATATTAAAAAGACGAGTTTTTCCATGTACTCAATATATATAAATAATATGTAGCAATTAGCTATGGATCCTTGGAACAATTAATTTATAATTTGTATGCCAGATGCTATATTTAGGAAATGTATCATAGCCTGGTCAAAAAAGAAAAAGTCTTACAGAAAAAATAGACTACCTTTGAATTAAAACATTTGATAAGTCGATTTAGTTTCTCTCTTTCATTTTTCCCTTTTTTTTCCCCCCCAAATACACATGCTTTAATTATGTCTTGATACTAGTATGCATTTTGGAAAGACGAAGTGATGAGTATAATTCTGCGTGTGTCACGTGTGTATGTGTGTGTGTGAGAGAGAGAGAGAGAGAGAGAGAGAGAGGAGCTAAAAGCAACTGAATGTCAGTATAATTTAGAATCCTGGAAGAGTACTGGGAGGATTAGAGATTTCTTGATGCCCTTGGCTAGTAAGTTTATTGTGCAATGTACATGAGATGCTGTTCTGTGGTTATGATTCTACCTATCACCACCTGCTCTCATTCCTTTGTTTCAGTGCAGCAGTGGTGTGGAACTTATGTTTTTCACCTTTGACCTCATATTTTATTAACTATGGTGTTGTCTTTTGTTTGAATACTATAAATATTTATTTTATTCTATATAGCTGGAATTTCCATTGCAACCCGAAACTGATGTCCAAGCAGCAGAGTTGCATTGCATTTCTGTTCTCGGGTGTTTGTAATTTGAGTGACATTGAACCATTTTGTCTTTAAACAACGAGTATTTAAACGGAGCCTACAATTTTGACAACTAGTTGAAATTGAGTTCTCATGGAGCATCTACAATTTTGTTTAACTTGTCAACTTGTCTGTCTTAGGATGATACTTACAGGCGAGAAGTGAAAACTCCAGCGAAGAGTTCCAGAAAACTAAAAGGCACGATTGGTGGTAAAAGAGCTGCACTTGATGACATCAATGCGTCTGCACATAAAAAGAAAGCAAGTCTAAAGCGTGCATCTATTGGAAAGAAGCGAGAAGCAACGGAGAATTACTCAACGCATATGTTTGGGAAGGCATCAAGTGGCTGCAATGTTCAGGATGGTATTGAAGACAAAACTCGTGATGCCCAAGAGCAAATATTAGCCAGGCATGTGACGTTCTCTAATAAAGATAACATGCTTGGTCCGAAAAAGAGAAGCTCATCTGATGAAAAAGTGTTCTCTTCCGATGGACAGGCTGCTTCATCGGTAAAGGAGCAATCCTCTGCAAGTGATGAAACTGCTTGTCTGGAGGTAAACAGAAGAGATAGCAGCATTACCTTTAATACGGAGAGGGGAAAGGAGTTTTGTCCTGTAGTTGAAAGTAAACAGTTTTCTACTGCTCCTGAACGAGTTCCTCCAAAAGAATTTTTGAGATCATGTGCCACTTCGGACAAGAAAAAGCATTTGGTAGGGAAGACTGAATCATTGATAGAGGTGGCATCTGATGATAATGATAATCTACACCTGTTTGATACGGGCAACACAACTGCACTACACTGTTCTTCCCAATCTTCAATTTCCAGATCTCTTTCTGCATATCAGGAAGGAGGCATTTCTTCTGTAAGTACTCGTGTGGGTGACTCTGGAGCTCACCACTCCCCTGGAAAATTCATGGATCATCATGGGGATTCTGCTCATCAGGTTTCTGCAGCGGACTCTGATGCAAGCATGAGGACATTTGTGCAGTCTTCATTGCATCACACTTTATATAGTCAAGGCAGTGAAAAATCCTTATCATCACAAACTTATGAAGATAACAGCCAAACTTTGGGTTATAGACCTTTGTCTCACATGTTTTCAGCAAATAGCTCCATGGATGAGAACTTCTTTGGTTTGCCACTCAATTCTCAAGGTGAGCTAATTAATTTCAGTTCATGCTCAAAAGGAGGGATTAACCAGTCAGAGACATCAAGTATGTTAAGAAGTAGCAGATTACTCTTTGACAACATTGCCTATAGAAGTAGCCATGAATATTTAAGCATTAATGAGAGTCATCTTGTTCCGAAGACATTGTCACAAGGTAGTGTAAATAAATTTCCTCACTATCCTGCCAGGCTAGGTGTGACAAATCAATTGCAAGGTATTGGGAGAGCAGATGTGCACCAGTTTAATACTTATAGGGATTCCAATCAGTTTGTCTATCCTCTTGATTCGGAATTGAAGCCCATGAAATATCCTTTCGTTGAACAGAATCAATATGACCAGGTGCAGAACCATAAGAGAAATGAGATGATTCATCTGAAAAAAGGTTCAGATCTTAGTTCACAAAGTTCCACCCAACCAACAATGCGGTTGATGGGGAAAGACGTTCCAATTGGTAGAAGCATCAAAGAGGAAGATGTGTGGGCTGAACAGCAATGTATAAGAAGCCATTCTTCTAGAGAAGCTGCATTAGAAAATTCGTCTTTGGAGACGTGTTCTAAGCTGGATCACTTACGTGGCTCACCATTACAAAGCACCGCAATGATAAATGGTCCAGAATTTGAATTTCCTCAGCCATTTCTTGATTTGCAAACTAATTATGTACCACAAAATGGAAACTGGGGATTCAGCAAAACTGCTAGTTGTTATTCTCAACCTATTACTCATGCCCACACTTCAGGTTCAGCATCTAATAAGGCACGTCAAGACTCGCCAGGGCAGTCTGTATGTGGACCTAAATTCCAAGGACTTGGTTCTCACTTACAGGCACAACTTGCTACGTGCAATTACAACCAACATACTTGTCAAAGCAATGGTGACCTGTACGCCAGGAAGAAACTCCCTCTTGTGACAAAATCTGCTTTTGAATTTCCGTTGGTGCACCCGGCTTTTGGAGAACATGCCAAAGCATCCTGGTTTCAGAGCTCCAATGGAAGCTCTCCACCGTGGCTGCTAGCACAAGAAAAGGTACCGGGTACCTTATGTCAACAAATACCTGGCCCGAGTAGTATATGTCTTCCTCATACTCAATGGGGAGGTAGGTTTCCCACCCCTGTAAATCACTCAATTCTAAATTGTTCACCGGTAAATTACTGTCACATGAAAACACCTATTAGTCCAGCTTCAGTTGTTCAACCTCCACTTCTTCCTCGAAGGCCTGCCATTAATCCTTCCTCAACTATACGTAGTGGTTGTCGAAATGAGGCAATGGTCAATGACAGAGTGATCTTAGAAAACAGGACAACAAACGACCATGGTTTGTGTAACAATACTAGGAAGAGACCTGCTGCTAATATACATGGATCGACAAAACTGATCAAGTTGAATGAGATAGAAGTGCGAGAGAACTTAAATGGTGTGCCTGGTCTGATTCAAGAGAACACAAGCGGTGAATTTCAAAGGACCACGAGAACTGTTGAAGTTGCTCCACAAGGGGATAGTTCAAGACGTAAATGCTGTTGCCTCAATGAAGCTCAAAATATGATGTCTAAAACTTACCTGGGCCTGCAAATCTCAGGTCCTGGGAGACCAAGTCCAGGTACTGGGCATATCCGTAAACCCTCCCCGAATGTTGCTGCAACTACTGACACTGATAGGGATCTAGATTTTCAGAGAAAATTGACGAAAATATACGAATTTTAGGTGGAAGTCCACGTACATCTTTATAACTCCGTCAGTTTTGCCTTCACAGTACACCCACTTGTTGAAGATAACGGAATCTAGTGGAAATTTCATATGATTTCATCCGGTATTTTGTGATGATGATGCTTTCTATTTTATTTTTTATTTTTTTGGGGAGCACATGAGGAAGATTTGGATGCTGATCGCTATCTACATTCCACCCATCTCTGCAACATGAGTTTTTGAGCTTTTTATGGTTCTCTCTGACTCTGTTTGGGATATGTTAACAAAAATGTGGTTCCTAAATTTTAATACATTGATGAAGAACTTGGCAGTTAAAATTGATAAATCTCTCATCTGTTGGGCAAGCAAATTTTAGATTTTGAAGAAGGGTTAATTAATCCGCAAGTCCTTATAGTTTTAACGAATTTTGAATCAGGTCCCTATAGTTTTTTTTCTTTTTATTAGGTTCTTATACTTTTACCTTTTTTTAATTAGGTTCTTGTATTTATTTTTCTTTTAATTAAATCCTTATAATTTCACTAAATTTTTAATCAGGTCCATGTAGTTTTAATTTTTATTTATTAATTAAATATAAGCTTAATTAAATAGATTAATACTGAAATATAAAATATTAATAATTAAATTAAATTAATAATTATGTAATAAAAAAGTAATAAAAGTAATTAATTCAGGAAAATTTTTTAGAACAATTAATTTTTTTGCTGAAAAAATTAAAATCATTATAATAATTCATTATCTTTAGAATATTATTTTTTATAAACTAATATTAAATAATATATACTATTTTATGTTTATATAATAGTACTATTAGAATTTATAAAATAAAGAATAAAAAATTCAGGGACTTAGTTAAAAATAAGGTGAACTTATAAGGACTTGATAAAAAAATAAATAAATACAAGGACCTAATTAAAAACAGGTGAAAGTATAAGGACCTGATAAAAAGAAAAAAAACTATAAGGACCTAATTCAAAATTCATTGAAACTATAAGGATTTGCAGATTAATTATCCCTTTGAAGAAATTAGAAACTTGTTTTCAGGATCTTTCTCCTAACAAGTACGGAAGTGCCTTGCGAAAATAGAAAGAAAAGAATCTCGTTCGTTTCTCAGGCCAATGCTGCTAGTTCTCTTCTCTCTCTTGTTTGTTGCATTTTTTTAGGCTCCCAAAATTTGTATTTTTGTACCTTACACATTTATGTATTTAGAGATAAAAAGATATAGAAAAAGATGTGTTTGAGAATGATTCTATTTTTATTTATGCATTCATGATTTTTTATTTATTTTTATATTTATCATCTCTTTTCCTCAATCTTTTGTTGAATTTATCGTTTCTAGATGCGGAGTGATTTTGCTTCTCCAATATTTCATCTAGATTTAATAAGTTTAAACGTAAATTTTCTGTTTTTAGATCCACATACTACAATTTTCTCATTATTGTGGATTCATTCCTATAAATCGTCAGTCAGCATCAATATATACAAGACAAATGATGGTTAGACGGGTAAAAGGGCATTGTTTTGTATTTTTGAATTAAAAAAAAAGTCATATTTGGAGGAGTGGTTTCGATTGGGCCTGAAAATAATATTTAAATATAAATTTAATTTTAAGAGTAATATTAATGAATATTGTAATTATCAACGGCAAATTATTTTAGCGGTAACGTCACACCCGCTACACTGAGATGATATAGCTCTGAGTTTAGCATTAATATGTTTGTGTGCATGTTGTTAACTGTATAAAAAAAAAGAATATTGTAATTGTCATTTCATAATGAAATATTAATATGATAAATGATAACTAATAACGTAACTTACATCTCAGATAAAATATTATTATTGGTGAGAAGAGGATAGGTGAGGGGTTCCTTGAGAGGACAGTATTGGTGTTTGGGACAGTGTTAGGGTGAAAATTGCCTCACGTTCCCCCCATTCTACTGCTCTTATTGTAAACTGCAGCAATTTCATTGGATTTCGAAGCATTACCTCCCTTTCCCACAGCATTAAGAAAATAAACTAATTAACCTGTAATTTAAGTCTGTCCATAGTTTCAAAAATATAATAGAAGAATTAAACTGCCATCTTTCTATATTTCACATCAGAAAAATGAATATATACCAATAAGATTTTGATATCAACTAAGGAAGGTGGCTGAAGTTGAAGCGGTTATAATGGAACCACAAATTCTGAAATAAGACTCAGTGTTCACAGTGAAACACAAACAAATTAAATCACAAAATATACTAAACCAATACCCAGAAGATACATACATATATATATATATATATATATATATAAAGATCAGTGCTTTCTTGCTTCTTTCTCAGCAGCTTTGATGACTCGCTCGAAGGACTCAGGGCCATAAGTATCGATGTAATGTTCAACAGCTTTTCTTGCATCGAAGGTCATCATTTGAAGAGCCTCTGGATATTTCGACGAAGAAGAAGAAGACGAAGGGGCGAAGCCAAGTGTTTGCATGTTCTTCAGCCACTTCCTCGCGTAATTCTCATATATGTAAGCTGCTCCATTGAACATGGGCAGTACCAGCCACATGCATATCAGCAACTTCACCAGCGACCACAGTGGAAACCTGTACGTTCATCCACATATATCATATCATCAACTTCAACAGCAATGGTCATTTCTGTTAAAAAAACTAACATTAATTATTAAAAGAAACTAACACTAACTGTTAAAATTTTTAACAGAAAGGGCAGCCTTGCTTTTTTCTTAATACTTTTGGGGGAACAGTGAGGGCGAAAAAAAAAAACACTTTCAAATATTCATACCTCATCCGTGAGTACTTTTAATACAAAAATGACCCTTCATCTTTAATTCTCCAACTTTTGGAAGTCCAATTTCAATCAATCAACTTTAAATGAACTAGTTTGGAGATGGAACAGCAAGCTAAGGGTGCGTACGTACCAGGCTAGGACTTTGTGGAACGAAAGCTCAAAGAGGGTTAGGAATGAGTACAAACCCAGTACGTTAGCCATTGTTGATCGTCCAATGTTGAAGGACTCTCGATCGCCCTCATAGATGCATATCTGCTCATTATTTCGATTAATTTTCATATACAAACTCATTATAATTAATCAGTAAAATATTTTATATATATGCAATTTCATCACTTACAAGGGATAAAGAAGCATCACGCCTGGCCTGTAATTACCCAACAAAAGGAAAAACAAAAAGTAGAATACTGTTATATATGTGTGCTTGTTTGTGGTAAAAACAATAAAAGAAAGGGATTATTATGAAAGATGATAGCACAATACTTACCCTACAATTGTATCCAAATGTCTGGCCATTGTTCCAACGAAACCCATAATGAGGAAGGAAATGAGAAACTACTGATGAGTTTCTGATACGATCTTAATGTTTGTATATGATGTAGCTCTAGGTTTAGGAGCTTTCCAGATGAATTACAGAAGATGAAGATGAAGATATATATATATATATATATATAGAGTGATGAAAAATGGAGGAGTAGGGTTAATGAAAGAAGCAAAGAATTTGGTGTGGGGATGAAGAAGACGACCCACAAGTCTTCTTTTCTGCGATGCCAAGAAAGGACATATTGGGAATGTCAAAAAGTTTGGTATTTACAAGATGCATGCATGCAAGATGTCTTTTTGCTGGAACCTTAACATATTCCTTTCTTTTTTTGAGTGAAACATATTCCTTTCTTTTACTTTCTCTTCAGCTTTAGAATCCTTAGCATAAAATAATAAAACTCGCAGTGAGACACACACACACACACACACACACACACAGAGTATTGTATCTGGATGGAATTCGAATTTGGAAGTAACAGTTCGGTTTAGGAAAGGTTTATATATAAGAGCAAGAAGACAACCTTTCTCGAAATCGATGATGATCAATCAACAATATTACTTCTTAAAAGATTATTAAAAACTTTACAAGATCAGACCTGTCTCTCTGGGATCTCGATTTCCTGCCCATTTTTCTCCGTGGGTGTTCTCCTGATTTTTTTTCTTTTTAACTTGCAGATAAAATGAGATGCCTTTTTCTCTAAAATTTTAGACTAGTCTTTTTATTTTTATCCTCCTTAAATGTATCTATGCAATAAATTTTTACTCATTATTTTTCATGTATTCTTTTTACAAATAAGAATATAATTATAAATATAAATATATTCGACACATTTATCACTTTCAACTAAATTTAATTAACATTTTGAATCTTGTAATTTTTATGAATGGAGGGAGCATAAAAGAAGATGTATGTGTGTGTATATATTAGATATATAAAAGCAAAGCCTGTAATTGTGTCTTCCAATGATGCCTCTTTTTCGTTACCATTTTGGTGCGAAGCTGCGTTCCTGCTGATAAAATGCATCACAATTCACCGATAATCAAAAGTTCTCTCTTGTGCGATGATTTTAACAGCACCCTTCCTCCTATGTTTGATACATCATTCTAGGATTTTCTCCCACACTGCTCTGTAGAGGCAACAATGTAATGATGCAGTAATTATTATTACCTCTCGAGATTAATATAAGAACTAAATAATTAATTTGAATAATTTTTTTAAAAAATAGCTAAGTTAACTATTTGCAACAAATATGTATTGGTTTTATCAAAATTACCTTCATTAATAATGTACATTGGAACTATTTTTTTGGTAGAAATATCTTACAATCAATAGAGATATTTTGAAAAAAATTATAAATTTAGAAAAAAAAAATGTATCAAATTCTTATATTTAAAACAAAATTTAATCATTCAATTAACTAACTTTTTATAATAATGATATGAGAGATAATACATGCTTTTCACTAACATTAGATTAGATGTAATTGCAGCATGTCATCTCATCAAATGTGAAAAGCTATGGGAGTTGGGTCTAATAGAATAGACTAATTTCTCATAATTTGATAAATTAATATTCAAATTTCTAGAGGAAAATGTGTCCACTTCAATAGTTAACCATATTTTGAATGTAAGAGGACATCTATACTTATTATTATTATTATTATTATTTTTTAAAAGAGCATTGTGAAAAGCAGACCAGAGAAACTGCTGCTTTTGGTTTTACAATACATACATGAAACACAACAAAGTGTAAATTAAGAGAACACACACACACACACTAGTTGTCCCACTTCCTTGAATTTTTTGATCAGGAAAAAGTTCTTCATTGATACCATTATCAAATCATTTGAATAGTTTTAAACGCATAAACCATGATAGAAAGGGTAAATAATGTTTAAAACTCATAAATTAAAGATTATATTTAATTTCTTGACAATTACGTTTAATATAACTAGAAATTAAAAATGTTATGGGAAGCTGTTGTGCGGCTGTGAAATCTATAATACAGTGCATTTTATATTTTTTTATTATTTTAGATTCAAAATTTAAAAGAATCCATTCCTGCATTCTTTTGTATATGTTACTAAGAGGGTGTTTGAATAGAAATCAAACCATAGTTCAAAAGTATTTTACGGTTTACAAAATAAATATGTGAAGGAATTTATCTCGTTTTACGGAAAAGTGTTTCTAAAATTATAGTTTAGAAGTTGTCAAACACCTCCTAGTTTAAAGAGAAACAAATTACTCGAGGGATTTTGATAATTTGCATCTTAACCCTTGCTAAATAGTCAAATTGCATTTCGCGCTTCTGAGTTCCCACCGCTGAGGCACTGACCACGCTATCCGGATTTGCCCCATTGATACTTTCTATGTTTGGATTGGGTCTTCTCTAACCGTACCCTAACTTCCTTCTGCTTCAGCTGTAACAAACACCGCTCGCATTGCTTCTGCTTCTTCAGCCACAGTACGCTCTGAAAACCCTAATTTGCCCTCTATATTTCTTCTTTTTAGTTTAATTCTGTTTTGATTGCCTTTAATCTCCGTTGTTGAATTTAAATCTATGTATTCCGGTCATGGATCCGAGTCCGAATGTAGTTAGCATTGTTTTGCCCGCTCTTTGATTATATATGTCTGTGTTTCGACTCCGATCCGAGACCCACACCTACTCGTCATCTGACCCGATTTCACAACCCGTTTCGGGCCGGTTCCGTCGGGCGGGTTTGGATGGCTCCTATTATGTCCAGAGGCGCCTGGGGGGGTCGATTCGCCATCGTTTCTGTATTTATTTATGGTTGACATTGCCCAGCCTCGACTAGGATTCGGAAAATTCTGCCTCTGAAGAACCGTAAATAGAATGTTTGTCAGTGTTTTTGTTTTTACAAAATACTGGTTTGTAAAAATGTGAATATATGAGGTTTGTCATTGAATTGCTTGTTGTGGATGCGCTATTTTGGTTGCTTGCTTCTTAGCTTACGGGATGAACCTGTAAGTTAGCATGCAGTTTTGAAGTCTTGGAATTATATTCATTTTGGGATGACCAGGACTAGTTGTGGTCTTTGACCGATGAGCTCACTGAAAACCATTGAAGATTTGAACTCAGCATGAAAATCCGTCCTGCACTTGTTACAGTAGTTTCTATGTGAAATAATGAAATGATCATTTATAGTTTAGTTTAACACTTCCCACTTCCCTTTTGGTAATTCCCAGCAGTAAGCACCGACCTAGCAGCTGCCACTTTTCTTTTTCTTTTTTTTTTCCCGCTTGCAGATTTATATTAAAGAAAAAAAAGCTGTTTTTGTGTAACAATGGGCTATTTAGTCGCTACTGCTAATTTGTGTTTTCTCTATGAAATTTTTCAGAGAAGTTCTTTACTGGGACAAATTTTGGAATATTAGATGTTGGAGACAGTGTGTTTTCGAAGTTCCTCTACGTTTGTGGAATGTTAAGCTTAGATGTTTGTGATTTTTTTTTTTTGGGGAAAAAATTCCACTTAAAGTATGTACTATTGCAGGTTGTGTGTGGTATGGAATTGTTGGTGTTCCTTAATTGAAGTTTACAGATTGATTAGTTTTGCTTGTATTTTTTCAGTCTTGAGAGAGGCTTCTTGAGTTAGATTTTGCATATCATTTCATCATAAAATCATTTAATCTTCTCTCTTTCTTTTTCTCTTCCTCTTCTTCAATATTGTCTTTGCACTTGTAGTATTATGCACTTAGGCACTCAGAAAAGATGCTCTGCATGAATATGCTTTATATATTCCTTAATATGGATACTATTTGAAAATTTTAATGGGCATGTATTGTGCCAGGTTCATGCAATGGATATGTCAGATGCGGTAACAGCCAAATCTAGCCGGCTAAAATCTGTTGTATGGAATGATTTTGATAGGGTTAAAAAAGGCGATGCCTGTGTGGCTATATGTAGGCATTGTAAAAAGAGGTTGAGTGGATCTAGTAGTAGTGGAACATCTCATTTAAGGAACCATTTGATCAGGTGTCTGAGGAGATCTAACAATGGAATATCACCATCCATTTCAGCAAGGGAAAAGAGGAAGGAAGGGGCTCTTGCAATATCAAATATCAGTTTTGATCAAGATCAGAAAAAGGATGATGACCTTAGCCTTGTGAACATTAAATTTGAGCAGGAGCAGTTGAAAGATGACATTTTCAGCAATGGAAACAAGAACTTTGATCAAAGACGGAGTCAATTGGATCTTGCTCGCATGATTATCTTGCATGGATATCCATTGACTATGGTCGAGCATGTTGGTTTTAAAGTATTTGTGAAAAATCTTCAGCCACTGTTTGACCTTGTGACAGTGAATAGCATTGAGGCTGACTGCATTGAGCTCTATGAGAAAGAGAAACAGAAGATGAATGAAATGTTGGATAAATTACCTGGTAAAATCAGCCTTAGTGCTGATGTGTGGATGGCTATGGGTGATACTGAGTATCTGTGTTTGACAGCAAATTACATAGATGAATCATGGCAGTTGAGAAAGAGAATCCTAAATTTTATCATGATCGATCCTTCTCATACTGAAGACATGCTTTTGGAGGCTATTACGACGTGTCTGATGGACTGGGATATTGACCGTAAGTTATTTTCCATGACATTGGATACTTGTTCCACCAATGATAACATCGCCAAGAGAATTGGTGAGCGTCTTTCACAGAATAGGTTCCTTTATTGTAATGGTCAACTATTTGATATACGCTGTGCTGCAAATGTTATTAATATAATGGTTCAGGATGCTCTGGGAGCAGTAAGTGACATAGTCAATAAGGTTCGAGAAAGTATTCGTTATATTAGAAGTTCACACTCTGTATTGGAAAAGTTCAATGACTTGGTTAAAGAAGTTGGGATCCAGAGTAAAAAATATTTATTTCTTGATAATCAAATGCAATGGAATTCCACCTATTCAATGCTTGAGACTGCCTTGGAATTCAGGGATGTACTTACTCTTCTACAAGAAAATGACAATGCGTACAGAATCAGTCTTTCCAATGTAGAGTGGGAGAGAGCCACTGCAGTCACTAGTTACTTGAAATATTTTGCTGATGTTACAAATGTTCTCACAAGGAGCAAGTATCCAACGGCAAACATTTACTTCCCTGAGCTTTGTGATGTAAAGTTGCAGTTGATGGAATGGTGCAAAACCTCAGATGAATGTATTAATGGTTTGACGTTAAAGATGAGAAGCAAGTTTGATGAATATTGGGAGAAATGCAGTTTAGGCTTGGCAGTTGCAGCAATGTTAGATCCTCGATTCAAGATGAAATTGGTAGAGTATTACTACCCACAAATCTATGGTAGCACTTCTGCTGGTCGCATTGATGAGGTCTTTGATGGTGTGAAGGCCCTGTATAATGAGCTCTCAATCTGCTCCCCATTAGCTTCTTCTCATGATCAGGGATTAGCCTGGCAGGTTGGGAATGGGACGCTTTGTTTACCTGGTAAGGATTCGAGGGATAGATTGATGGGGTTTGACAAATTCCTCCATGAAACTTCTCAGGGTGAAGATGTGAAATCGGATTTAGAAAAATACTTAGAAGAACCTCTCTTTCCACGAAATGTTGATTTCAGCATATTAAACTGGTGGAAAGTACACACTCCGAGGTATCCTGTCTTGTCCATGATGGCAAGAAACGTATTAGGGGTTCCAATGTCAAAGGTTTCACCAGAGTTGGCCTATAGTAATAATGGAAGAGAACTTGATCGTGATTGGAGTTCACTTAACCCTGCCACTGTTCAAGCCTTGGTGTGTTCACAAGATTGGATACAGGGTGAACTGGAAAGTTAAAGAACTGCTTTTCTCCTGCCTTTTGACTTACATATGTTGATTCTTCTCTTAAGAAATTCCTTTGTAAGTTATATCTCCTAACGTTACAAGTCAGTTATCCTTAAAATTATGTCCTATTCTAGTTTTATCCATCCTTGTGCATTTAAACAAGTTGATTTCTTAAGTCTTATTTTTGGCATCTGTTGTTCTGTTTTCAATTGTTTTTGGCGATCACTTGCATCTTATGAAGTCTTCCCTTCACCTTTAGAAACAAAATCTGCGTTTGCCTAGGGATATCCTGGTGTTTATTTATCCCAATCACCCTGCACAGAAATATTAACTGAACCACACTGCTGGATTGCTTGCTTGAAGATCTCAGCATCCTTGGTCATCCACGATCCACTTAGCCTTGGAGCATCACTCTGGTCATTGGTGTGCCTATGCCCTTGGAACTCCCTGGGGTTTTTGAGCTTCATAGATGTTTGAAGATCAGAAAAAAGACCTCCTTCCATATGGATTCAAAATTTGAGCATGGATCTCCATCTGGTGACAACTGCAATTACTTTTCCTTGTTGAGACCCCCCATAACAAAATCAGGATTTTGTCTCCCCTGCATATCTATATAATAGATGCACTGCATCCCCTTTGCTTCACGAGCCTACGAAGACATTGTCGTGAACATCCGGTCTCGGCCAAGAAAATGGTGTTTGGTTAGGTGGCCTTTAGTCAGCTGCTCAAGTCATAAAATTATCGAGGGGCAGCTTAGGCCCAAAGCCTTGGTATTTTTCACGAGAAAATGATTCCCCTTAACCCCCCCCCCCCAAAAAAAAGTGTCTTCTGTTTGTCTATCGTTGTAATTATGCTTAACAGTTTTTTTTTTTTAGACATTTTCAGTGCTTTTCAAAAAATATGAGCATGTTCATCGGTAAAGTTTTTTTTTTAAATTATTTTTATTCAATTCATTTATATTTTTTGCGCATCAAAACAGTTTGTAGTTGTCTACAGTGTCTGATGCAGATATTTTCCGGCTAGTTTTGAATATCTTCAACTATGCGGAAAGCAGGAAATAACTTCCTCTTTCATGTGATCTTCAGCCCTATTCTTTTGTGGTTCCCACCGGCCTTAATTGTGCTCTTGTCCCAATTGTGTTGATTGTTGATATCACATCATCAGGTTTCTTTTTTGGGACAGAACTTACTCGGATTCCAAACTAATCAAAATGAGCCAAACTTGGGACGCTTCTCAGTGTAGAGACCAACCCATTAGTTGCATTCCTTTTCTCCCCTTTTTGTTGGTCATCCCGATCAGTTGCATTCGACAACAATACTTTTTCTTGCACATTGGAATACAAAGCCATTTGTCTGCAAATTTGCTGAGTTAATGATAAATAATTGTATATTTGTTAAATTTGAGATCTAATTCCAGATGAATTTATCGCGTTCGAAATGGGAATCAGCATAACCCCAAAAACCCTCTCTAGAAAAAAATATCAGATGAACTATGAAGATATATGGTGAATATTAATCCAGGGTTTCTCAAAGATTCGTCTAAGATCTGTACAACAATTAAAATTTTCAATCAAGAAAGTAAGCCAGAATGCTATACAAGTAAAATGTAGATAAGCATATCCAATGATGTAACTTACAGTAATGAGAAACCTCATATCTGTCTCATTATCGTGCCTCTAATTTCAGCGACTGCATATTGTGGCTTATCCAAATTGCTATATATGAACACGGAGTAACTTGCATCATTAGGTGTTGGACGTATAAGTCAGAGACTGAAGGACCAAACCTTCTTCCCTCTGATATATATCTTGCTCAGTCTTAAATGACCATGTTCACATCTCGGTCCTTGCAAAAGTATCGCCAATTTGAGTTTTGCCGCTGAAAATCGATGACGAAACTCAAATAGGCGATTTCTTTTCTGAACCAAAGCGAACTTAGGGTAAAATGAATATTGATAGTATAAGAACTTAGTGCCTTCACCAAGTGATTCTACATCTGCGAATAAACTTATCTGACGAATTTACGTATCTATTCCAGAAACTCCGAAATTGTGGGAATCCAATTTCAAGCCATGGCTTCGCAGGGCCATTAAAATGTATAACAGCAGCAGATTGCAGTCTCTCTATGTTGATTTCTTCTGATTGATGGCGATAGCCTAAATCTGTCACAAGCCATGCTGAATCTATGGGATGAACATGACCCTGGAAGGCAATCAAGGCCGGTGGAAGCACTCCTGGGTTCCATAATGCTAACCCAGACTTGAGGTTCTGAGAAAATAGATAACATACAGATTACGGTGTCACGAGACAACAGAACGGAGCAGCAAAAACACAAAACAGTTCTCTGTAAGAAAAGATGTGCAAACAAAGTGTAATTTATTGGTTCGCTTCATCAGTTAATTTGTTTCTAATAGTTCTGGTCATCTGGGTTTTCAAAAGATGACCTTAGTATTATTTTGTTTCTTGAATTTTTTTTTTTTTTATATCCCTCCAGTTTTCAAAAGTCCTATTCTGATAAAATTCATCCTTTCTGAGACCCCCAAAAAAAAAAAATTACGGAAGTTTTGTAAATGGAGAATATAATGTTAGGAACAGTTTCGCCTCCTTTAATGGATTTAATTTGCTGGGTAGGACTTAGATTAGTCTGGTTTGGACGGTGCTTTTAGAGAGACTTATTATTTCAAAAACTAATGTGTGTAATGTGCCTTGTATGGTGTCTAAGAATTAAGTTATGCATCGTCGATGGCTTATAAAAGGTATTGTAGGAGCTTTTTCTTTATTTTATATATATATATATATATAGAGAGAGAGAGAGAGAGAGAGATTTTTTAAAAAAGCAACAATATTATAAATGTTTTTACGTCGGAAGGCTTTATATCTGTTTTCAACATCTGCTGCGCATGGTTCGAAATGAGGCACCTTTTGGAGAAGAAATGCAAAGTTGACCTTTTATGTCTATGGTTCCGTCTTCAAGTATGAAAATCTCACTGGAAAAAAGAAAGTGCTATCAAGTATACTCACAAGTTTCAACCATTGAAGGTAGGTC
The DNA here is from genome assembly GCF_004799145.2 of Neltuma alba. NCBI lineage: Eukaryota > Viridiplantae > Streptophyta > Magnoliopsida > Fabales > Fabaceae > Neltuma > Neltuma alba. The sequence goes on from NW_021637480.1 coordinate 50,706, forward strand.
TGAGTGATATTTGTTCTCCTCCAAGCTTGAAGATCAAATACATTGACGCCATAGAGCCAAGCACATTGATGAGGGTTAAAGTAGGATGATATAAAGGGATGAGAAAAGTTGAAGTAGTTTGTATATTTACTGTCAGGGCAACAGGTGTCTCCATCTCCACACCACGACTTGAATACTGAACCACTGACTTTGCCACTAAGATCAAGATCCCACAAAGAAGAGATGTCGTGTTGTACTACAACATCGTCATCCAACAACACTATCTTGCTGAGATCTGGAAACAACTGTGCCAAATAAAACATAATTTAGAATATGAAACCACCATCATCTAGCATTCGGACTTTGCTATTAGTGAAACAGATGCATACAAATGTGTGTATTTAATTTGATGTCTGAAAAATACGACTGCTTATAATTTATTACACCTGAGGTCACGTTGGTATAATCCACGGGTCAATAGAATGAAAAATCATAGAGAATGGATTTACGAAAAACAAAATATAAATAATTTATAAAATATCTGCCCATTTTATCTTTATTATCGCTACTCAGTAGTAGCGTACATACAATTAACAAGCTAAGCCTATTGACTTGTAACCTGTTATAAATTTGAGAGATCAATTCGTACCGAAAAATAAATTAAAAAATTAAGATTAAAGCATAATTAAACAATAGACATCTTTCAATGACGAAATCGTGTGTTTACTAAAAAGATGATTAATTACCTGAGGGATATACATTCGAAGATGATTCATCAAGGAAAAGCTGCTTGGCCCTAAAGCTGCCAAGAATTTGCCTTGCTGTCCAGTATGACCAATCTCGTTTTCTTTAAACTTCTTGTGGAATTGCTTCCCAATGTGGTGATTAACTTGCATCATCTCTTTAATACCTGCATTCACTTCTTCGGACCAATCATATTGGTGCAATCCCCTAACTTCCAAAACTGCTGGTTCAACAGTATTGGTGGCAAACCAAGCATGCATTGGAGTGTAAGTTTTCTTGTCAGTAACTATGTGGAAGACTAGTTTTTCAGGGTTGGCTACATTTTCAACTACGGAGGCCACAACAACAGAAGCGGCAAGGACATTATCAGTTATGAGAACTAGATGGTGAAAACTTTCACTGACAAGGCGAGACACGTATTCAGGAGGAGGGAGACGAGATCGTGCCATGGCATTTACAGCATATTCTTCAGCTAACTTGAGAGAGAGACAGTGTAGGGTTTTGGGGACACCAAGTGAAGCTAAGTGCCAGAAAACGGATTCTTGCTGTCTGGCTGATTGAACCTTGTGTTCCATCTGTGATAGCTGCATATAATGAAGAGAAAGAAAGTGTGAAGTTAATGACGATATCCAATTAATATATACAATTCTAAGAAAACTTGAAAGAAATTTATGTACTCTTTCACTTATTTATAAAATGAAATAACCTGCATATGACGTGATTTTTGTCACGTTATCGTCACTTTACTTGAAGTTTGACTTCAAATAATAACGAATTCGTAATTTATACAATATATCTACGTATCTCAAAAATTCAACTCAACCATCATTCAAAAACTAAAACAAAATGAGAGATACTAATAGAAACAAACAAGGAACGAAATTTCCGATAAAGGGGAAGTGGTTAAAAAAGCAGAATGAATCAGTAATTTTTATTTACCATGGCTTTGGTTTTGAATGCAAATGCCCTAAGGTCTTGTCCTTTTGACACCATCTCATTCACAAGCTCGTTGAATGAGTCGGCTTCCCCTTCATTAACCTTATCACCCTTTGCCTCTAGAAGCGCTCTAGTCAGCTCATCTCTGAGTTTCTTCACACATACAAGACAAGACATCACCACAGTAAAAACAAAAACTAATGGAATCACTTAAAATACTATTCATATAGTATTTATTATTTATATAGTCCTATTTATAAAACACTTTCAATGTATTTTATACAGACTAAAAAAAACCTTAAATTGCATTAATTTTTTATTAAAATATAATACTTAACTTTATCCTTATTTAATACATACACCTTTAAAAAAATCATTCACACTATAATAAATGAAGGATAAAATAATAATTTATACTAAAATTTTAATAAAGTGATTTTTAAATAAAATTTTAAAAAAAATTTTGTTTTATAAATAGGACTAGAAAAGTACTATTTAGCAATATCATTTTGTTTACACAGTTATCTTCATTTTCATCTCTTGAGATTTCCGTAATAAATGTTTTTAAAAAGAGTCCACAAGGGCTTTTACACGTCATCTGAGAGTGACAGATGGGGCACCAATCGTAATTTTGAATTCGACGCTTTCAGGGATAAGAATAAGAGAATAAGATCCCCAAGGGTAAGGAGCGGATACATGAGTAACAGGGTGCGGGGAGACGCGTGGAAGCAGCCAAAATTGTAGTGGAGAAAGTCGTTATGCCCCCAATTATTACTAATGGCTGCGTTATTTGCCACTGCTTTCACAAAAAGGCTAATAGGATAAACATGATTGCGGTCCAACTGGACACGTGTGTTGGGAAAACCGCTAGTATCACTCAGTGCCGACACCAAAAACTTGCGCCAGTTCACAATTTCACCAAAAAGTATTCTTAAAATATTGAGGAAGGGTAATTTTGTAATTGGAGTCCGAACACTCACCATAGGTGCGTCACTTCCGCTGAAATATCTCCATCCCACGCAATCTGCAACGGACATTACATTATACACATTACATTTCATGCTCGCCCATGTTTTCTAAATGATATACAGCCAATCATATTTCTTGACACCAAACTTAAAAAATATTTTAAGAAATTACGTACTCTTTTTTTTTTTTGGATACAATTACGTACTCTATTCTAGTATTGCGTTGGCTCACAACATAAATTTTCGACGGAAGGCAAGCTAAAAATTATAATTTAAATTTAAATTAAAATATTATATCATTACTAAAAATAATTTTAAAAAGTAAAATAAATTAATTATCTACAATAAAGTAATTATTTAAGGAATAAAAAATTCACGTCTCGTGATTGTTATGAATTGTAATAAAATTTCTTGTATAAAGCTGAAAGTAACCTTGCGTCGTGATTTGACTTGATATTACGTCTTGCACCGAGGACATGGTACTTTGTAAACACTGAAGTTTGGTATATTACCTCATGCCCAATAATTGACGACCCAGGACCACACAAGCCAACCTTGAAAACACCTCACTTCTCGCAAATTTCAGCTTATTCTTAAAATCTTTATATATCGAAACACAAATATTCGAAAACAGAGCAATTTGCACTTTACGATATCACTATGAATATGCTCATGTAATATATCTATAAGAAAAAACATTTATATGAATCGCTCGATGAAATAACCAAATACTCTCCCTATTTCAGTTGAAAAAATAACAATGATAATAACAAGAAAAATTTTATCAGTGCTAATTAACTTTCCAATATGACAATTAAGAATAGGTTTTAGAACTTGCAAAAAGTTCATTTCTAATCTTTTGAATAAAAACAATCGGTTGGCAAAGGAAATAAAAAACAACTGCAAAAAGATTGAACAGACAAATACGGAAACAATTAGGACAAAGAGTGTAGCAGAAAAAGCAGAATCACCTAAAGAGGAGCATACAGAAGTGGATTCCAGGACCAAAATGGCGAATCTCAGGAAGAGGAACGGCAGTACGATCGCCAGAAGCAGCACCACAGGCAGCAATGTCCTAGCGGAAATCCGACGACCAGAGGCGCTGGCGGTGGCGGCCGTCTTGGTCGAGCCTTTACCGCGGCGGCGCTGTTCGATATAGTCACTCTCTTGATCCCGCTCGCCGCCGATATATAGAACTTCATCTTCTGAATTCCATCAATCCAATCCTTCTCCAATCCTTCTTCTCCCTCGTACGTGTTTGTTCGGATCGTATCAGCCAGAGATCTGAAGCTTCATTAGCTCAGCGACAAGTAATGAGTGAGTGATTCAGTGAGAGAAGTACAGAAAGCGCGCGAGCGACCGGAGAGAGAGAACAGAAAAGGAGAGTAAGTTTGTTGCACCTGCAGAGCACCAATGAGTTCACGGGTTTCGAATTTTTCTTTCACAACAATATTCTTGGAAGGATCAGAGCGAAAATGAATTTTCTTTTCTTTTCCTTTTAATTTTCCGGGAGGAAAGAAATTTTCCCAGAGGGGAGAAGGAAAAACGCCAAACGAAGCCGCGTTTAAGTCCGCGGGAATTATCAGAATGGCTAAAGCTTGGAGACAGCACTTGCTATATATACACACACAACGCGATGCGTTTTATAGAGAGATTTGCGTGCTTGTCTGTTTGCCACTACTTTCGACTTTAATTACGAAAGTGACCCTTGTTCCTTCCCCTCCCTCACCGACACCTCCTTTCGGGGATTTATTTTGGGTGGTGTCGGTTGCAGGCTTGCAGCATAGCCTGGCCCTGCCTGCTAGATTAACGTGTTAATTACGTTTGAAAAACGCCAAATAGGTCTTGTTAACTTTTGGCCAAAAGATTTTTTCAAGGAATGTTTGGATATGATTAAAAGTATTTTTTAAAATATGTTTTATAAATTGATATAAACCCCGGAAAAAGACAGAAAAATACAATTTTAACTTCAAAAT